>NC_056744.1:155894623-155902123 GCF_019279795.1 Protopterus annectens | reverse complement strand
GAATTCAGCCAATAGAAATACAGCTCTACAGTACTGTAATAAATACAGGCCAGACCATTTTCTGACTGTTTGCATACAACAGATGAAAAACTTTCTCTAACTTTTCATATTTTCACTTTATTAACTTTGATATTAGTAATGTTACAGTCTTTCTGCATCTAAAATGGATTTTTAAGTCACACATTTCTCGATGACATATAGTAAATTTCTTTTTCAATCTTTTACTCATAACACTTTTGAATGGCTGATCAACACTGTTGCAATGTTTAATTTTTGACTGAAAATGTTTTCACTACAGCTATCAACATTGCTAAAGCTGTACAGTATCACAGTATCTTGCTTGAAACTTGGCTCTGAAATCAAATCCAGAACTGGTTTAATATGTAAAGTTAAAGTTCTTTAATGCTGCAGAAAATGAAGTGTTAGAGGTATTTAGCCCTTCGAGCCTTAAAGAGGATGAGAGAGAAAAGCTGGTGATCCAAAGAGAAAAAAATCAACATATTATGAGCCCAGGAATTTTTGAACTTTTTAAATGCCAATACACTTGACCAAATTGTAAACACCAGAGAAAGAGTGCTAAAGCAATCACCAATAAACAAAATTAAGCACTCGGATAGCCATTTACACCCAAAATTGCACTTTTATTCACCAAGCACAGCAAAATAGAGGATATTACTTGACCAAACTGTACATCTGCTCAACAGAGGTGTTAATATTTCTGATCTTGTCCTCACAAATGTCATTCATACCTCCTCACTTGTTACACCCTCCGTAGTCAAATCTGAATATTTTGCTTTAATCTACCCTATGAAACCTGCTTTGTTCCCCCCTAATAACTCTCCTATATCCAGGGTTTACTCCAAAACCAATTATTTATTACTTACTGATCTCATTGACAATCAGAAATGGTTTAGCTCCTCAATGAATCTTGTAACTCGGGTTGCTGTTTACTGCTCTTAATTATACTCCCTCCTGGATAGATGCATTGAGACATTCATACCAATCTGTCATAAGTATAACAGCAATTTGAGAACTAAACCCATATGGTGGAACTACCACACCAACAAACTGTATAATAAAAATGAAAAAGCTCCTGGCCAGCACCAAAATACATCCACTTCATCATTATGTATCATTATAAAAGAGATTTAAAACTGATAAGTCAGTCTCCCAAAGATAACATTAGGAAATGTGAGGTCAGTTATGAACTTAGGATTGCAACCAATTGAAAAGACAACCATAAAGTTTTCTTTAGCTATATTTGGATGCTTATAGCTAGTATACAATTCTATACTGAACTTATCTCCAAAGGTACCTCCTTCTCTGGCCCTAAGGACATTGTTAATATTCTTCTGGACAAGTCTGTCTGACTTTCTGTCTCTCTGTCTCTCTCCTCCATTCCACTCATACTTCCCCTACTAAGATCAATTTAGACCAAGTCCTTTTGTCACTTTCCAAAATTTAAAAACACTACTTCCATGGGTCCTTACAATATCCCTGGATGCCTCCTGAGAAGCATAATGTTCCACTTAGCAAATCCCTCCATCAGCTATTTAATCTGAGTCTCTCCATTGGTTATGTTCCTGAAGAATGAAGAATGGCAGTTATAGTGCCCTTGCATAAAGGTGGTTCATCAACTGACCCTGGGAACTATAGGCCTACTATACTGCTAAGTATTATAGGAAGACTTTGACACATATTATAGCTGAACTAACAGACCATTAAATAGGTGATCTTAAATTCCTGGATACACAGCAATTTAGCTTTGTAAAAGGCAGGCCATGCTTTCTCAACCTGGTTAACTTCTTTTTTCAAGCTTACTGAGATCATGGAAGAATAGTATACAGTTCATACTGTTTACAAGACCTTACAAATTCCTATGACATATGCTAGCATTATTGGCAAACTCTCCCTAATGAACATTAATCCACACATAGTTTGCTGGACTGGCAGTTGACTGTCTGACAGAACCCATACCATTAAGGTCAAGAGTATTTGCTCTATATAGAAAAATATCACTAGTGGTATCCCACAAGACTGTGTCATGGGTCCCCTACTGTTTGGTATATATTTCTGTCTCATAAAAACCATTATCAAGGGACTATTTCCAACCGAGTCTGCTAATGACTACAAACACTGGAAATGGTTATCCAATCCCATTCTGATTTTAAAATTCTCCACAAAAGGCTGGACCAAACAAATGCTTGGTTATTAATTGGATCTATGCCACTTTGTAGACTGCAAAATAAACAAAAACTGTCCCCACACCCACTACTAATTATATATACCAACTCTGAGATTGAACTACTGTGAGAAAAGGGACAGTTTCCTGATCCCCTGTTCTTCATCCTCATATAACTGAGTTCCTTGTTCACGTCTCTTTTTCAGTGTTTCATTTTTCAATGTTTATGGCCCAGCGTTTAGTTGTTCAATTATTTGCACATTTGACGAAAGTGATATAGACCATATTAATCATGGGTTTCCCCTCAACACCAAGAATACTTTCCTTTGGTAAATCTAGCATCAATATTGCTATTATTATCGATAATATTCCATTTAAAATTCACACATATCTCTGCTGATAGTAGATTAACCACCATATCTCTGCGGTGATTAGTAAAGGGATCGGGGTACCTATGTTGATAACAGACTCTCATTTAACCACATGTGGTGGTTGGAAAATTCTCCTACCTTGCAGAACTTATCCTCTCTGGTATCTTCTCACGGCATAAAGAAGTTATGGTCCCTCTTTAAGCATCCTTTATTACATACATCACAGAATATAATGCACCCTTCATAATATACCTCATCAAGTGCCTAAACTAGCTTTTGAGACAGCAATACTTCCTCAACAAAAAGACCTCAGATCTCAATATCCTTAGCTACTCTGAGAGACCAAAAGCTTTGTTCCTCCATGCAATGCCACAGAAACTCTTGAGTGGGGGGTCACTGCTTATCTTTCCATGTAATGAATGCTCCAGCACTCTTTGAACTCTTTCACTTAAATAGAGCAAGCAGTAAAGCAAATAGCCATTCTACAGACTTAAACCTACACTATCACATCAACAACACCAGATGGTGGCAGCTAACTAGCTCAGTATATCCGTCATTTCTGGAATAGGCTGTCCTTACCTATTGAACAGAGTACTTTGCTAGCAACCTTTAAAACTAGCTTGGAAGACTGGATGGATAATTACACATTCATCAGGAATATGTGGAAAGGTCTGCTTAATGGGGGACATAGCTAGTTTCTCAGTGCTGTGTCTGAACTTCTTGATGGTCTCCTTTGGCTATAAGCTTAGTTGTTGTTGTTGTTTGTCTTTCGGCTTTTCCCGGTAAGGGGTCGCCACAGCGGAACTCCGGTCTACTAATGATTGGCAGTAGAGTTTTTATGAAATGCCGAGGTGCCAGCTCGACGTATAAGCTTAGTAAGAACTTAAAAACCAAAGTGTTAGAACAAAAGACTCTGAGTGTTGAAAGTTACATGAATTAATGTTGAGATAAAACTGTTTATGGTATGAAAAATAAATAAATAAAAAATTGTTCAGCCAAAAGCCAGATATTAAGAAAAGCAAGCCTGATACTCTAGAGTACTAGACTGGTACGAGGTGAGGGAATTGGTGACTTCATAGTCAGACACACTGACGTCCCGCTCACCAGACTGAGTAAGGAGAAGGTCACAGTAAGCTGCCTGTCGGGCGCTAGAATCCGCCACATAACGCAAGCACTCAGGTCTCTCAACAGCAGGTACAAATATGACTCAGTCATTGTCCACGCTGGTGTAAACGACCTGAGACGTACCTCCTTGGACTACATGAAAAGAGACATTGAGGAGCTCTCTGATTATGTAGCCCAGGCAGGTATGACCCTGACCTTGAGCAGTATCCTACCTTCACCAAGAATGATGCCACAATACAGAGATAAGATGATCAGCTTTAACAATTGGCTTAAACTCTGGTGTCATTCAAAGGGGATCCAATGTCTGTCTGCCTGGGATGACATGCTGGACAAGCCACGCTGCTTCAAGGGACGGCTTGCACCTGTCACCCTGGGATTCCGGATATTGGCAAAGGCTCTTGCCACCCCATAGTGCCTTTTTAGGCAAGGCTCAAATTCTAAACCTACCACCCTAGAACACAAAAAGGAAAAAACTAAGGGTAATGCTGCTCAATGCCAGAAGTCTAAATCTCAAAATGCACGCTCGAGGCCCTTCTCAGTATGGAGAACATCGATGTCTGTGCAGTGACAGAAACCTGGTTCAAGGCTCCTGAGAGCACCCCAGCACTATCAGGTTTTACCTCTTATCATGCGTTCCGCCCCAAAATCCGGACAATACCAAGAAAGGAGGGGGGGTATCCATATTCATCAAAGACACCCACACCTCAAGACTGGTGGCAACGCACGATGCATCGGAGACCATCCAGGTGCAATTAACCATAGGCAAGACTGCTCTGCAAATTGTAGCATGTTACAGGCCACCCTCACAAACTCAGGAACCTCACATGGCCTTCCTGAAAACACTAGAGGGATAAATGTATCACCAAACACCATCATACTAGGTGACTTCAATTACCCTAATATAGACTGGGAACACTATTCAAGCCCAAACACCCTAGCCCAAAAGTTCCTGGAATTCATAAACTCAAATGCCATGGAACAACTAGTCACCATCCCCACAAGAGGAGAAAACATACTTGATCTCATCATCACGAACATGGGAGCACAATGTTCAACACCGCAAGTATACCCCTCACTGGTAAGATCAGATCACAAACTAATCTCGCTGGAGGTCCTCATCCCACCCCACCTGAAATAAAAAGACCACAGTAAAGAACTTCGAAAGCCGACTTCACACTTCTAAAGACTAGTGTGGTCTCCTTTAAGGCCCCGAGCCGACGGAAAACAGTACTCAAGCCGCTGAATCACTTACAAATGCCTTCTACCAGCACCTGCAGGACTGCATGGATAAGGCAATCCCAAGCAAAACAAAGACTCTTTGTACCAAAGGCAAGCGTCCACTCTGGTGGACCCCAGCCATAAACAAACTCTACAACAAAAGGAGGAAGCTACTACAAGATAGAGCAAAATCCTTAAAAGGTAAGACACCCTTGATCACTATAAGTAAAAACTAAGAGCTCTCATAAAATCATCCAAAGCAAATTTTGAGAGAAAAATAGCTAAAGACTCAAAAGACAATCATAAGGCCTTCTTTAGCTATGTTAGAAAACTGGGAGGAAACTCCCAGATATGCTCAGAACTAGTTCAAAATGATGTGAAGATTACTGATCCTACAGACATTGCCAACATACTGGCTGACAGGTTCAGTGCAAACTTCTCCCCTCCCCAAAAGGAGAGATAGCTATACCAGGCGATGGCAGCCCCCCCACCACCTCTAAGGGCCAAGTAACAACTGCTCTCTCCAAAGCAAAAACACAGCATCCATGGGACCTGATGGTGTCCCCGGCTGTGTGCTCCACGAACTCAACGAGGAATTAAACCCACAGCTAGGACAGCTGTTTAATCATAGTCTTACCTCTGGATACGCACCCAGGAGTGGTGCACTGCAACTGTGGTCCCACTTCACAAAGGCGGTGCCTCCACCGACCCTGGAAATTACCGCCCATTAGCTTGACAAGCCTTATCTGCAAAGCCATGGAGAGGATCATAATGGACCTCATAAATAAAGACATAGGGAATTTGCAGACTTTGGATCCATCCCAGTTTGGCTTTGTCAAAGGCAGATCATGCCTTCTAAACTTGGTTGACTTTTTGAAACAGTCACCAAAGCCATTGATGAGGAAAGGCAGTCCATACAGCCTACCTCGATCTGGCGAAGGCCTTTGATACAATACCCCACTCGGGTATCATTGAAAAACTCATCAGCTTAAATGTTAACCCATACATCACAAGATGGGTTGCAAACTGGCTGAGTGACAGAACCCACAGGGTCAGAGTTGCTGGTGCCATGTCAGACTCAAAGCCTGTCACAAGTGGTGTACCACAGGGCTCAGTCCTGGGCCCACTCTTGTTTGGCATCTACTTTTCCAAGTACAAGCAAACACAGGAGGGTTATGGCTGACAAAGTTTGCAGATGACTGCAAACTGGGTGCCATAGTAGAAAACACATCTGACACAGATATCCTTCAGAAGGGTCTCACAGAAACGGATAACTGGTGCCAGAGCCATGGCCTAAAGTTAAATGCCAAAAATGCATAGTCATACCCTTCGGGAAAAACAAGGTTACCCCTAGCTACCAAATAGGTGGCAATCCACTGAGTACAGAAGAAGTTATTAGGGACCTGGGGACCCAGGTTGATAGTAGTCTGTCATTCGACACCCATGTAGCTAAAGTAGTTAGGAAGACCTTCTACATTGCCCACCTTATCATGAAGGGATTCTCATCTAGATCAAGGGAGGTCATAGTCTCCCTATACTCATCACTCATCAGACCAATGATTGAGTACAATGCCCCATTCGGAATGTATCTGACCCGACACTTGCAGCAGCTGGAGAGGCCACAAAGTTCCTCACCAAAAGGATAAAGGGTCTCAAACATCTGTCCTATGCTGCCCGACTGAAAGAACTCCAGCTCTATTCAGTCGCCAACCGCTTGCTCAGAGGTGACCTTTGCCTAACATACAAGGCCATGTCAAACCCAGATTTGATGAATATGCTTCACCTCAAAAAATCTAGATCCGTCAGAGCCACAAGGGCGGGAGACTTAAACCTCGACACGGCTATTAATAGGACGTGCTGGAGGGATAGATTCATCACCCAAAGACTCCCTATGCTGTGGAATAAAATCCCGGTATATGTGAGGCAGAGCACCTCGCTGGCCTTGTTCAAGAGAAATCTTGACCAATGGATGGGAGATCGCAGATATACCCCAGGGATTACCTCAGTGTCACTGCTCAACAGAGGCACAGCAAAATAATGGGTATAGTTCCCCATACTAAAGGGGTGGCATAAGCCACAAAACTATGGGCTAGGCTTGTAAATGCCCTCGGGCAGATAGCCTAGTATGAACCTATGAACCTATGAACCTATGAAGTATTCAGCTTAAACATAAGAGATGAACCAGAAGCAGCAAATTAAAAGCTGTAAGAGTAAATTATTTATTTTTTATTTATTTATTACATTTTGTTGACTGGGAATGTCCGACTGGGCCAGAGGTCCGTTTTCAGCGGAGGCCCGGGGAGAAAAGCTCCACAGAAAATACAATGCAAGTAGATTTTAGATACACAGATTATCACAAAATAGAATGCTTTTTTACAATATCAAAACAAACATAGCAAAAATAGAATGCATTTTTACAATATCAAAAAAACTTACATATCAAGAAGAAACATTACACAAGTATTGTGTGTTTACTGGTGGAGATCCAAGGGGAAGATCTACCTTGATGAACAAACACAACAGGATGGTGGGAACTGAAAACCTGCTAATAGAACAGCTCTGTAGTGAATAAACAAGAAGCTGAAGTAAAGCATTATTCACAAG
>NC_056744.1:155707123-155889623 GCF_019279795.1 Protopterus annectens | reverse complement strand
GAAGGAGAAATTATTCTTTGTTACTAGATTTTCTCCTTTCTCTAGTATTTTGGAAAATATAGTGAAACATTTGTGGTGTGTAGTTAGTGAGGATGTGTCTATTGGACATCTCTTTTCCCAAAAATATTACTTTTTCCTATGGGAGATATAGTCATTTAAAGGAGTTATTGAATGGGGAGTGATTTAAAGTGAAATCACTGGGCAAACTGGGAATGTATTTTTGTGGTAACTGCTCTGGTTGTTACAGAGTCAAAAACTTGTATGGTATCATGATTAATGGCAGGATGTATAAAGCCAGAGAATTTTTTAATTGTAATTCTTTTGGTGTAATTTACAACATTGGATGTGACTGTAGTGAAACCTGTTGCTATATTGGGCAAACAAAGAGGAAAGTCAACTTTCGTTTGTTGGAACACTTGAGGGACATAAGGAGACAGAAAATGGATAGCCCGGTAGCAGCACATTTTATATCTAAACATGATGGTTCAGCAAATGGTTTATTTTTTACTGTTTTAGCACGATCCAATGTCACCAATGGTGGAAACTTTAGAAGGGAATTGAATAGGTTAGAATGCAGAACGATTTTAAATTATCGTACTTTGTACCCTAGAGGGATGAATTTAGTAACATAACATTATAAGTATCATGAAATGTTGAATTTGTCAGATATATCATGAGTAGATATATTTAATATATTAAATATGTAGAATGTTGAATGTATATTCTTTTATAGGACATATTTATACTATTTAATACGCAATAATAATGTATGTGAATTCTTTATACATTGTTACCTAGGGTACACGTTTTCTTATTATAAAAATGGAAATTTGTTGTTTAATATTTGAAAATGAGGGATTTTTTTGTTTTTTTCTATTTTTAACTGTTTAACATATTTAATTGTTTAATTGATGGTGTGTCACTGGGTGAGTTCAAGTACTTAGTGTCTTAATGAGATAGCATTTGTTAAATTAAATTATTCCAAGAAGGCGAAAGGCCGAGGTACCAGAATACATTTCTGCTGCTATAGATTCTGTGGTGTCTGTGTGGTTGCAGTTTCCATTCATGTTTCTCAATCAGTATTTATACTTATTGTGTATCTGGTTTGTCTCGATTTGGGTTAGTTCTTAGTAAAACTTTTAGTCATCAAGTAAATCAGTGAAGGTTGCATTCAGTAAATAATGACAAACATTTGACTTTCATATTTTCTATCTCTCAGAAAACGTATAATTGCAAAACCTGTTACTCTTCCAACTTTGTAAGTATATAAGAGCAACATTTAAAATATGTCCCTGATTTGGGGCCTGTGACCCTGATTCTTTCACTAAAGGGTTGACAGTTATTTTAATATATTACTGTGTAGCCCTTATTATTTTTTTTCTTATAACAGTCAGACATCTGAGATTTGCTGAGTAATTTGTGGCAGAAAATGACTGCCTGCTGTTGTTTCATAATTATTCTGTTTTTACATGATTAATATGATTTGAACAAAGCTATCTGGCATATTTTAATGTTTTGTTAATGTTTGTGTGGAACTTGATGAAATGCATTACGCATCCATCATTTTTATAACAACTGGATATCTAAAATATGCACATAAGTGGCTATAATTTTGGGTTGAGGAGTGGGGCTGTCTGTGAATGAAATAACTGGCAATATTGCCATTTGTTCATTTTAAATTGACACTAATCTGGATTTAAGGACAAGTTCACATCAGTGTGAAATAATATGGAACACTTTGCTGTAATTATTGGGACTTTCTTCTGAAACAAACTTGAGTTACTATGTTACAAATATAGGGACATTGTGAATAAGCTCCACAACTAGAAGTTCCCATTTTAAGCCCAATAGAATTTTTTTTTAAATTGTTCTCAAAAAATTGTTTGTACATTTTTACCCCTTCTATAGAGGACCTTCAGATGAGAACCAAATAATCTGTCTATCTATTTACTTATTTATTGACATTTGTTTGCCAGAAAAATCCAAACATGTACAGATATCCCTTATCATCAGAGGCCCAGGGAAGAAAGCTCCAAGGTAACAATTTAAAGCAATTAATATTTACAATAACAAATTTTATAATGTAGTTTCACTGAATACATAGTATAGTAATCAGTATAATAAAATTTGTACTGACCTTCACAAACATAATATATAGCACTGTATTGAGAATTTACAGGTAGAAGAGTGGGATATAAGATAGGTAGGAGTAATGTAAGAAATGCATTAGAGTGAGGTATTGGGGTTAAGCAAGTTTAAGTGTTAATAGAGAAGTAGTGATGGAATAGTAATTTGGTTGCACTAATAATGTAAAGTAGTAGATGAGGATACACAGGTTAATTGATTTAGTGCTTTAGAGGAAGGTATAAGCAGGTGAATGAAGGATGTTAGTACAAGCTATGTAGGAGGCAGACAGGCAATCTTTTAGTAATGGTTTGAAAAGATGAAGGTATAAGAGACCTGATTGATATAAGAATTTTATTCCAAGTTCTAGCTACTTTATTGGAATAGAGACTGACCTCAGTAGCCCTTTGTGGTTTGTAGATTGTAAGCAGTTGTTTACCATTTGACAGAAGTGAATGGTTTGATAGATAGATAGATAGATAGATAGATAGATAGATAGATAGATAGATAGATAGATAGATACATTGGCTTGAATTACCTCACCAGCTTCTTCTCTCTCAGCTCCAGATCATCCATTATATTCTATACCAGCATTCCTACTGTGCAGCACTATCCCCTCTTATCTCCCATTATTCTCCCTTCAGACCTCTCCAAAGCTGTAACCAAGATCTACTACAAATCTACAAACCCAAGTCTGAATTTGGATGCAACATGTACAGCTATCACCCCACTATTGCCTGGAATAGGCTTCCAATAGAAATCAGGACCCTTACACATCATAAACAATTTAAGACAGCCACCAAAGAGCATTTTAAAAGTCACTGGTCCTGCCACTGCACTCTCCTTCCTTAAACATCCCCTATTTCTCATACCTTAATCTACTTTCTGCCCTTAACTCACTCTTCTCACTAGCTCTCTCTAATCTTCCTTGACTACTCTTTCTACTGTCTTCTAAAATCTATTAAGCAAATCACCTCAGAGAAACATTCTATTGTAATTGTCTTGCCTTCATTCCACTACATTATGATAAAACTGGGTTTTTGTACCCACTTACCCCAAAAACTATATTCATCTTAATGACATATTTCTTTTTATACATCTTGAAATAGTTATGCTATGCGTCTGATTATTGACACTGTATAACATTGTATTGCTGCTTAATGCCTTGTAATAATCCTGTAACATTGCTGTTTAATGCTAATTTATAATGAAAATTGTATAATATGTTGTAGCTTTTCTCCCCAGGCCTCCGCTGAAAAAGGGCTCTTCAGCTCAGTCGGACAATCCCGGTCAACAAATGTAAAATAAATAAATAGTATTACTACAGTATGGGGTGAATTGCTTAGCAGGGCAGGCAAATGGAGTATGGATTATTTTGTGGGTTATGATGAGCTGGGTGTAAGATAGGTGGCGAGAAAATTCAAGCCAGTGAAGTGTTTTTACTCAAGTGTTTTGAGTTATGTTCATATCATACATAAAAAAAGAAGTTATGTACTCACCATAATGTTCCATGTGAGTTGTTCATCTCACCTTCATTCTTACAGATGGGTTCGGAGCCGATCCTTGGCTCCAAGTCGGCCTACTACAAAGCTCGAGGTTTACAGACAGCTCAAGGCCAAGTCCCTATCCCATGATGCACCTAGAGTTATCTCAGATCTTGTTTGCTGCATATAATAATACCACGTGCCATTCTTATCACTCTTTAGAAGAAACCCATAGAAAGATTAAGCAACCAGGATAAAACTAGTATCATGATCCTCGAAAAACCCTGGAGGGGGTAGGAGGGTGGGAAGTAAGCATGAAGGTGAGATGAACAACTCACATGGAACGTTATGGTGAGTACATAACTTCTTTATGTGAAGTTGTTCTATCTCGCCATTCATTCTTACAGATGGGTAGCGTCCCAAGCACCATCTTTCTCGGGTGGCTCACGGGAGTATGTGTTTCAGGACAGTAGACCCAAAGGAGGCCCAGTCTCTGGAGGCCTTGTCAACTTTGTAATGAGTGATAAAGGTATGAGGTTTTGACCAAGTGGCTGCTGCACAAATGTTGTCTATAGGAAGCCTAGCAGAAAAGGTAGACGTGGACACTGCTCTGGTAGAATGCGGCTTAATTTTGTGTTGTAATTAGCAGCTGAATAAGCAAATGTGGTACAATCAGATAACCATTTAGACAGTGTTGTTTTTGCCACTGGCGTACCTTTTCTGGAATCTGAAAAGGAAATGAAAAGCTGTTCTGATTTTCTGAACTCTTTTGTTCTATCCAAGTAAAATCTGAGTTGTCTAGGAACATCAAGCTTGTGCAGCATATACTCTAAGCTGTTGGTGTGCTTGGGAAAGAACACTGGCAAATCTATAATCTGCTTAAGGTTAGCCTCAGTACAAACTTTGGGTAAAAATGAAGGATTTGTTTGCAGGGACACTCTGTCAGCGTGGAAAATCAAATAAGGAGGCTTTATGGACAAGGCCTAAAGCTCTGACACTCTACGGGCACAAGTAATGGCTACTAAAAAGATAGTCTTCCATGAAAAATATTTCAAATCACAGGAGAAAGCTAGTTTGAAAGGTGGGAGAATAATGCGTGAAAGCATAAAATTTAGATTCCATAGAGTATAAGGGGATATCACAGGTGGTCTGAAATGAAAACTCCCTTTGAGAAAGGCTTTGGATACTTTGTGTAACATTATGTTTAATCCATCAAAGCCAAGATGAAAATTAGAGATGGCAGCAAGTTGAACCCAAAGTGTTGCTGCTGCAGCTCCTTTATTGAAAAGCATAGTCAAGAACTCTAATATGGAGGCAATAGAGGCTTGGTAGAGATCAACGCTATTTTGAGAAGCCCATATAGAAAAGCTTTTCCATTTGCTAAGATACAGCTTCCTAGTAGAGGATGTATGAGTAGATATCAGTATCTGCTGCATTTCATTTGAGAGTTTATGGAACCTGGCTATGTTAGGAATTGGAGCAGCCAAGCTGTCAATTTCAGGGACTGAAGAGAGGGATGAAGAGCCCCTGAAGAATGCGTCAGAAGATCTGGAACTGGGTCCAGAATCCAAGGGCCTTCCAAATGATGAAGTCAAAAGAAGGGGAACCAAATCTGCCGAGGCCAATGAGGGGCTATTAGAATGATGGTCCTTCCCAGGGCTTTTGCTTTCTGCAATACTTTGTGTATCAAGGGAATAGGAGGGAATGCATAGAGGAGACCCGGAGGCCAATTGTGTACAAGTGCGTCCCTTGGGACTTCTCATGGGGGGGGGGTCAGGACAAAGTAGCTTCTACATTTCGTGTTCATGTGGTTGGCAAAAACGTTGCAGCAAGGCTGGCTCCACCTGCGGAAAATTCTCTCTGCTATCTCTTTCTTGAGGGACCACACGTGAGGCAACAAAATTGCTCTGCTCAGTTTGTCTGCTATCACGTTGGATTTCCCCAGGATGTGCATTGCTAACAGAAAGCACTGGGTGGATGTATCCCACTGTCATACTCTTAGGGCCTCATGACAAAGGGGATAGGACCTGGTTCCTCCTTGCTTATTCAAGTACCAGACCAACGACATGTCCATCTGAATCGGAACTGTTCCCAGAGGAAGAGAATCATGAAAGTACTCCAACGCCAAAAGTATTGCTCTCATCTCCAGGACATTGATATGCAGATGTGTCTCCTGTTTGGTCCATGTGCCTTGGGCTGTTCTTCCCTAAAAATGCCCCCCCCATCCTATCAGGGAAGCGTACATGGTCACTGTGGCCGCTGGTGGGGGTAGGACAAAAGGACGACCTATCATTACATGGAGAGGTCAACCACCACTGAAGATCCTTTTAGCATGTGTTTGTGATCATTATGAGATGAGACATTGGGAGCTCTTGGTAAGACCATTGAGTGAATAACAGCCATTGCAGAATCCGCATGTGCATGCGACCCAACAATATCGCTAATATTGCAGCTGCCATCATGCCTAACAATTTTAGCACTTCTGATGCTGAAGCCTTGTCTTTGGATATGATATTGTGGACCTGTTGATGAAGTAGTAACACTCTTTTTGCTGGAAGTCTCAAAGTGGTGGTGGTGGTGGTGTCCAAATTCTGCTCTGATAAAAACGATATGTTACGATGGCGACAAGGCAGATTTTTCTGAATTTATTGTAATGCCCAGCTGACTGCAGAGAGTAAGAGTGGTGTCCCTCGCTTGTATTAGCTCATGCCTGGTGGCAGTGGTGAGAAGTCAATCGTCTAAGTACTGAAATACCTACAATCCTAAATGTCTCAGGTGAGCCATGACCACTGCCATACATTTGGTGAACACTCTGGGGGCTGTACTGAGACCAAAGGGCAGAGCTCAAAACTGGCAATGATTGGCTCCCAGTCGGAAGTGCAGATGACAGCTGGATGGTCTGGCCATTTTTATATGGTAGTATGCATCCTGTAGATCTGTCGAGCACATCCAATTGACTTTCCCTAAAAAAGGAAGTATCGACTGAAGCATGACCATCTGGAACTTCTCTTTCTTGACAGATCTGTTTAGTCTTCTGAGGTCCAAAATACGTCTCCAGTCCCCTGTCTTTTTGGAACTAAAAAGAATCTTGAGTACGTTCCAGATCCTGTCTGGTCTGCTGGGACTGGTTGGATGACTCTTTTTCTTAGCAACGTTTGGACCTCTACTGTTGCTTGTTCCCTGTAACTGGGTGGAATGTCTGGGATTTTTGTTGTCAATGGAGGGGGAGTGGTGAAAGGAATGAAATATCCTCTGGAAACTATACTTTGTACCCAGTTATCGTTTGTTATTTTGAGCCAGGCATCTGGATACAAAGATAAGTGACCCCCCGACTGCCTCAAGAGTAGGACAGTTGGGCCTCTTTTCAATAGCGTTGGTAGGGCTTCCCAAAAAACTGGTCTCTGTCACCCTGGTTTTGCGGACCCCCTCTGCCACAAGGGTGGCGTCTTCTATTATTGCCCCTTCCTCTGCCCCTGGAGGGGGGGTTCACCACGTGTGTCCTGAAAGGCTCCTTGGCCTTTCCGGAACCACATCTTCCCTCCCCTTTGACCCTTGGGGTAGGGTCTGGTAGGGGTGGAAAAATGGACTCCGACGGCAGACAATCTTTCCTTCCTGCTCACACTTGGTCAAAGTTTCCTTAACTTTGGACCCAAAAAAGGATGAGCCATCAAAAGGGGTGTTGACAAAGGATGACTTAAAGGGCTCCACGAAGGAACACAAGTGCATCCAGGAATGTCTCCTAAGAGCAATTCCTGTACCCGCTGCTCTACTCGTTCCATCAGCTGCATATGAAATGAGACGCATGGATGAGTTCACTATGGAATTGAGAGTAGCAAGCTGGGAGGCAACTTTGTCTGAAGCTCCTGCAGCTACACCCTGAAGAGCATCTCCAAGCTCTTTTAGATGATCTCTTTGCAGTCCCATAAAATGAGTGAGATAGTTCAGTGAACACAAGGCAAAAGTCGCTGAACTAAACGTGAGCTTCCCGTATCTTTCCATGATCCTAAATCTCTGTTAGGAGGATGGATAGAGAAAGATGTTTCCAACATCTCCTTTTTGGTGGCTGCCGCCATCACCATGGTACTCCCTTGGTAAGAAAAACCTTTTCCTGGGGGCAGAAATAAATTTAAGTCTCCTAGGGACAGGCTCCATGGTGTCTGGAGACTCCCACGCCCTTCGTGAGACCAGCTCCATGAGCTCATCGAAGGGCGGAGACACCCAAGAGGTGGAGGGTTGAGATCCAAAAGCCTTCAGGAGAACTGACTCATCTTCACAAGGGTTGGTGGACTGCCAGTCACCCCTCTGCCTAAGTATTTCTAATATCTCAGCAAATGAGATATCCTCAGAGGGGGACCGTGGGGACCCTTTTGATTCATCCAAGTCGGTATCGGATGTAAGAGACTCCTGTGGGGAGTCTAAGTGTTTCCTCTTACAGATTCTCTTCCTGGGAATCTCATCAGTGGGAACTTCTGTTGAGGTCTCGGAAGAGCAGGGGCCACCCAATGGGGCTTCCTGAGGCTCTGGGTCTCTATGCTTAGAAAGAATCTGTGAAGCAGAAGTGGACACAGGCACTTTTTGGGAGGAGGTAGCTGGACCTGAAGTCCGAAGTCATAGATGCCTTAGGAGACATAACTCTCCTCATGGCTTTGATGGCACCCCAGCTTCGATGAGAAGGGACCACTGGATCCGAAGAAACCACCGATCCCCTAGGCACCAGCACAGTGGGCTCTGAACCAGAAGTGGGAGCTGAACCCATCCGAGCCAAGGCCCTGAGAGGCAAAGTCGGAACAGACATGTCAGTCCGACTATCCTCCCTGGACCCGACAGGAGAGTGTCAGCTCCCAGACTCCTCGATCAGCGCCGAGGAAGTCCGAGTAAATGGAACCGAAGGCACTGGAACAGGCGTTGGCTCCAAAGGCTCAACAATCATCAGTTCTGGCTCCGAAGGACCAGTATGGCACGGAGGAGGAAATTAAGTCGATGGCATTACAGTTTTAGGCTCCAAAACCACCTGGGTTGGAGCCAACAAAAATTTAGCGAACGCTGGTGCCTGTAGCAACTTCTGCACCACACAATCCACATCCAAATCGGACAGGCTGATCGAGGACTGAGATGAATGGATGGATGGAGGTACTGACCGTAAAATAGGTGATTTTAAAACTTCAGACACTGGTTCCAGGACTGGGGACTGTCTCCAAAAAGACAAGATGCACGGCTCTGATGGCTGTGGAGCCAACAGACTCTTTTTTAGATTTTTTTTTAACTTCCGAAGAAGAGGAAGAAGATATCTTGGAAGACTTTGAAGACTTACTAGAAGTAGAAGCCCAAGTAGCTGACACACACACACACACACACACACACACACACTTTGAGAAGATATTATACACCCACACAAACACTCCTGGGGAAGGCTGGCACAGATTCTCCAGCTGTGCCCCTTTTTCCCAGACTATATGGTAGTACCAGCTACCACCACCCACTAGTATTTATCAGCTACTCAAAGGCCCTTAAAAGGGTGTCCGATTATTACTGTTCAATATTATTATCCAATTGGTAGTATAGCCCATCATTAAAGCTATTGGAGTGGCTTTGTACAATTTTACCAAAGGAATGAAAGTACTCTAAAGAGCTTAAATTAGCTCTATAAAAACAATCACAGTTGAAAGCATTTAAAAATATTTTATAGCAAATAGTCAAAACAGAAGACAATACTTTTTACTACACAGTGCTAGTCAAGAGTTCAGAGATCACAGAGAAATACTTAAATTAATTCAGTAGCACAGTTCTGACATCACAGAAAAACACAGTCTAATCTTTCTAGTTTCTAGTTATTTCTAAGAGAAAACACAAGTCTATGATAAACTTACATATGGAACACAGACAGAGTGCTGATGAGTTGGATGGTCAAGACAAAAATGCTTAATGCTCTCTGATTCTCTCTGTTTTTTTTTAAATCACATTCCTGGTTCACATTACATCATTTTTCGCACCTCCCTTGGTTCCCAGGCTAACAGAAACTACATTTACATTCTTCACCTCTGGGCAAAAAGCAGAGCAATAAAGGACATTTATGCATGCAAATTCTGGCCATTAACTCTAGCTTTAAAACAATAGGCAGGATGCCTCACTCTAGACTGACTGGCTCTGAGTTTTAACATCAAAGTGTCACAACATGCTTTACTTGGTTAGTAGAGTGCACTGTTGTTACATTTTTTTCAGTTTCACATGTAACACTATTTTTACCATTTAAGACAATTTACATTAATAAATACACACAATAAAGTAATTAATGGTTTACATTAATATTTACAAATGACAGAATTATCTATAAAATTCTATCTGGCTAGGCTGGCAGCCTTCACATTTCTCCACCCAATCTTTACAACTTCATTGTATCATGTCCCCATAAATATGGATATTGCTGAACCAATTCATGCGTGGGTACATAATTTACAATTTACCGCTATTGCCTTTGTTTTAGCTTCATTAATTTTGAATTCCAAAAATATTTTAAACTGTCTCAAAATGTTCCACAACGCTGGAATGTCCTTTTCTGGTTTTATCAGGTATAAAATAATATCATCTGCAAATAGAGCCAGATTTTCTTGACTACCATACCAATTATATCCTTGAATTTCTGGGTCCCTTATTTTCTTTGCCAATGGTTCAAAATATGATGCAAATAACAAAGGAGATCCACATAATATAGATATTGGATATGAAACACTTAACTTTGTAATCCTTTTCAATAAATAAATCTAAATAATTAATGCAAACCTTGTGTACTGAAATGTAAATCTGAAAAACTCGTAGCAGAGTTAATATATGCAAGAAATTCATACAGTCTGTCTACAGACTCATGAAAAATAAAAATATATCATCTAAAAACAATAATACATTCTACTACTGTTTTGAAATACAGAATTAAGTACAAACTTCGTCTCCATACACCACCATGTTTGCAAAAATGGCACAAACTGCCCCATAGCAACTCCTCTTTTTTGAAGATATTTTAAACTATCTGATGGTGAATACTAACAACCAAGCACTATTTACATAACCCTAAGTAAGAATTCTGTATCACCCTGTGATAAGAAAGCCAGTTAATTCAATACTTTATGAAATCACTCAATACCCTCAATGTGTGGTATGACAAGAAAAAGATCAACATCATCGGTAATAAAGCTACTTTTTTGGGGTATAAATCCTATTTCAAACTAGATTAAATTATGGCAACAATTAGTCAGATTAGAGTCTGACAGCTGTAATTTGTCAGGGCATTGTGTGGATGAAAATGACCAACCACCTACAGTTGTTCAATCATTATTTTGGCTTTGCAGGACTAATGTGATTTGTTTGAAGCAACTAAAAATACTTTGTTTGGCTACTATTTGTGTGAAGGTTAGATGAAATGCATTATGCAGCCATCATTTTTTATCACCACTAAGCATCTTAAGCATATCCAGAAGTAACCATAACATTTGGATGGGGGCATTGGCTGTCCATAGATGAAATATATCACTGTGGCCATTTGTGCCTTTACTTTCATCCCAATCTCATTGCAGAGGAATACACAGCAGACAATTGTCTTTTTTTTTTTTTTTTTTGGTGGAGGGGGGTAGGGAGTCAGGTACTATTGCCAGATGGGATTTATGTGTCCTCACAAGAATTTGCCTTCTGAGTCTATTGTTAGCCAACATTTTATCAGTTTTGAACAGAAGCCAACATGCAACAAAGGTAGACTGCAGACTTCCTCCTAATAAGGAAAGGACACTGGGATAGAATCAGTGATTGCAGAGTCATCCCACAGCATAAATCACTGTTTGCCACAATCAGTTGCAAGCAGTGGTCAGAGAAGGATCTAAGGTCAGCAGAGACAAGGCTGAAGGCCTGGAAGTTGACTGGAGAAAAAGTACAACAGTTCAAGGAATTACCCAGGGCTGTAGCACTCCAAGAACAGGAGGAAATAGGCAGAGTTGAAGAAAAATGGCAGTACCTCAACACATCATGTGTGAGGACTACAGAGCATATATGTGGCCCAGCAAGATATGGAAATAAGGTAAATAAGGAAACTTGGTGGTGGAATGCAGAAGTCCAGGAAGTCACCAAAAGAAAGAAGGAGTGCAGAAAAAAGTGGGAGATAAAAAGACAGACCAGACTAGGAAGGAATAATGGTTGGCTAGCAAAAAAGCTAAGAAGGGAGTTGCAGTAGCTAAGAACAGGGCATAGAAGGCACTCTGTCACCTTCTGGAAAGTGACTCAGTAGCCGGCACAAAGAAACTATATTAGATTTCAAGGCAAAAACAGAAAGATAAAGAAGATAGTCAGGCACCTTTCATAATAGATGTCAGCAACAACCTGCTCACCAGTCCACAGTACCTCAAAGGTAGATGAAAGGAGTACTTCCAGCAGCTTCTGAATGAAGAAAACTCCACAGAAGCTGTACTGCCCCAGATGCAGCCCACAATGAGAGAGAATGAGGAGCCCACCCTAGAAGAAGTAAGAATAGCACTAAGGAAAATGAAGATGGGTATTTATAGCAGTGTAGATAAAAAGGCATATCTCAGATGACCGCAGAATAAATATACTAGTCCCATTGTTCAAGCACAAAGAGGTCATTCACAACTATGGGCAGTACAGAGGTTTCAAACTCCTGTTACATTGCATGAAAGTTCTGGAGAAGGTGATTGATAAATGGATATGCAGAGTAGTAGAAAGTAAGAAGGGAGATGAGCAGTTCAGATTCCAATTAGGATGCAGCACAACTGACCCGATGTTTGCAATGAGACAGATAGCTGAGAAGAAGCTAGAGATGAGGAAAAAGTCCAACTGGGCATTCCTAGACATAGAGAAAGCATATGACAAGATCCCATGAAAGCTGATTTGGGTAGTACTGTGGTGGTTCGAAGTCTCAGAAACATTGGTAGAATTACTGCAGGCTATATACACAAGGGCCCAATGACTCAAGTATGAACACTGTTCGGTCTCACAGACAGGTTTGCAGTGGAGTAGATGTGCACCAAGGTTCAGCTCTGAGCCCACTCAGACAATGGTGACCTCCAGACCTTCATCTTAATTCCCCTCCTTATTTTCATAGTGCCAGGCATCCCAGTGCCTCCACATCCTACACTGTGTCTACCAATACTCCAATCCCCCCGTGTCCAATGCCTGAATTTACACCATGACCACTGAGCAACCTGAGGGCATCCTAGGGAGGAGATCTGCTGTCCATCCTATAGTAGAGGGGAGTTGTAGATGATTTACCCACCTTCCCTGCCCCCCATTCCTGAGATCGTTGACACATGTCTGTGGGCAACATCCCCCTTTGGACCACATCTCTGCTTAGGAAGCATATTAACATATGCCCCCCCATCCCTATTGCTCCATCAGACACTTGAACCACTAATCAAACCCAGGTCACCAGGGCCATAGTCAGGTTTTATTCTTAAAAGCCACTGAAGTGGCTAAAACCTTCATCTTAATTTATTTATTTTCTACACAATTATTAATGTGTAGTCATGGCCAATTAGGGCATGTTGAAAGAACGGAGGAAAAAGTAAAGACAAACAACAGCAGCAGCAGCAACACTGAATTTCTTTTCCTAGTCAAGATTATTTTCTTCAGGGCATCACTGGGTGAAAAGGTTGTTTAAAAAAGACATAAAATGCACCTCAGCGCAGCTAGAAATCCATAGCTTCTGGGACCTAACAACCTCCATACCCTCTAATTTCACCCAGTTATTTCCTCCAAACCTATTATGGTACAGCCTTGGCCAGTTGCGTGTGTTGAATGGATATGGAGAAAAGATCTGAAGAGTTAGAAAAATGTCAGAAAAGCAAAAAAATGTGAATGGTATGGTGATGTCAGGATTGGGGGAAACCAGGACAAAGCACTGGGGGATGTGTACTGCAGGGAACAGTAGGCAGTGGGGGGTACCATGGTACCTCTCACCAATGGCACCATTTCACATCAATTTGTTCCAAAATAGTACCTTTCAAACCATTAATATTTCCATCATGAAATTTATTAAAGTGCAATGCTATCGCACTTTCTTCCCTTTTGTTAACATTGTCCCTAACATGTTCTAGTAGCCTAATTTTAAATGGTCTTTTTGTTTCTCCAATGTAAAACTTATTACAAGGGCACTTTAAGGCATAAAGAATGCCTTCAGTGCCACAACAAAAACTATTTTTTGGAACAAATTGATACATATTGTGATGAAATGAATTAAAAAATAAATTGCTTTTTAAAGAGTGTATTTATATTTTAAAGTTTGGTACTTTGTTCCCTAAGGGGTTAAATAATGAAATTAAGTGGAGGTTTTTTGTGTAATGTTTTACTGAAATTGATTAATTATGTTTAATTGTATAACTGATGGGTGTATATAGACAAGTAGCTTTTTGCAAATGTTATACTCCTTGAAGGCTTGTGAAGCTGAGATGTCAGAGTGTGTTTTAAAATAAACTATCCTATGGATTACTAGCTGGTGGTTCTACTTTCTACTTTGCTGCTTCTTCAGTGTGGTTTTGCTGTTTGTTAATAGTAAGTTGGATGTGGGGGAATTCCAAGTTATTGTCTATTTAGTCTGGAGATGAAATGTTTTTTTTTTTTTTAAGAATGTGGAGACGCTGCACCCTTTAACGCTTTCACCTAATGTGGTGTGCAGAACAAGTGAAAGGCATGAAACTCTACACTGAAGAAGTGTTTTCAATGGTTTTGAACCAGGTCTCTGTGATGATGCATATACCATTGTTTACCAGGGTAGGTTGTGCTTGTAGGGAGTGGTGTTTTTTAATACTCCTAGCATTGATCAGCAATACCTTAATGTTATCCAGATTCTGTTTAGTTATGTTGGAAGCATTAGAAGACTGAAATTGCCTAAGAAAGGCACTTTGGGGATGGACAAGGATTTGGTTAATACATAAAAGCCTTGAGGAAACAGGTACAGGCTATTCCTGGCAAAGCCATTGGGACACTACTATCTCTTCCTAGGCTGATATATATTGTACCCCTCCTATGAATGGCACCAGAAGTGAAACCAATTTTTTAAATCAATAATCTTTTGTTTGCATTTTGGAATTATTCTTGGTGTTGGTAGAATCCTGCTCAAGTTCAGATTTATACCAGGCTCAGAAACATATTCCAAAGTCTCCATCATGTCTCTCTTCATACAGTCCAGGGTGGGACATTCAATGCCATTTATACCCACATGTTCTATGACTGTGTTATATGTGCACTTGTGATACAAGGGCCTGAGTGCTTGTGTGATGTGGCAAATCCAGGCAGTTAACAGGCAATTGACTATGGCTCTCTCTTTTCACTGTTTCATGAGTGGTGCATCAGTGTGTCTCACTATAGACACCTATGACTAAGATATTGGGCTGCATGGAGTATATGTGCACTTGTGATACAAGGGCCTGAGTGCTTGTGTGATGTGGCAAATCCAGGCAGTTAACAGGCAATTGACTATGGCTCTCTCTTTTCACTGTTTCATGAGTGGTGCATCAGTGTGTCTCGCTATAGACCTATGACTAAGATATTGGGCTGCATGGAGTTTGTCTTATCTTATGGGCTTTTGAAATGAGACAATGTGACTCTTAGATGTATGTTTCACGGCAGGTAATGTCTGTAAGGTTTTTGTTTTTGGGGAGGGGGTTGCTGAGGGTGCTTTTTTAGGTTACATTTAGGAGGACTTTGTGTTTTAGGTAGATTACGTTTTAAGTGCCTCAGCACATGCAGGTCTATATGCCTGGTCTGAGTTGCCTGTGTTTTGTTTCATGATAGCTGTATGGTACTGACAACCTGCTTGTTATTTGTTATGGCTTTGTGAAGGAGCTTTGTCTCCAGTAACATTGTATAACCACATCTCTCACATACCGTGTCTGATGGTTTAAGTAGTAGATGGCTGTCAATAAAGATGATATAATTGCTAGATTGTCTCAGGATGCCGATTTCAACCAGGCTGGTAACAAAGATGGTTGGAAAATGCAAATCCATTATTCCATGTGCTTATTAAAGTGGGCCAAAGGGAAGCATTGTGCCTCTGGCTACAGAGTTGATTTACTGGAGATGATACTTGTCTAAAACAAACAATCTAAGTCTATACACAGAGAGCAATGGTCAATCTTCGAGGAACCAGAGCCTCTTCACAAAACTACTGCATATTTAAAGTACAATACAAATTGGGGGTGTAAGTTGCACAGAGAAACATAAGGCGGTAAATGCCTGTATCTGTATAGTACAATCAGATGCACCTCTCTAACTCTCTGGGCAGAATCACATTAGATCAACTTATTTATAAAACAGAAAATAAAAAACAAAATGTTCTATAAATGAAAGCTCTTCAAAAGGCTTGCCCCAGTGTTACCCTTTTTTTTTACTAGAGCAAATCTTTATTTACTATATTTTCAGTTTTACATATAGTGCAACCTCCATGCATGGTGGACTTGTTATTTAGGCAATGACGCCTGATAAAACCATTTTAGTTATGTGTTTGTATAATACTAATAAACTAACTCCATGACAGACCATCAGCGCTTGCATTTAACTTTCAACAATTTACTGTTCTTAAGCATGTCGATCCAAATATCAGAATCAACTATTCAATCTAGTATTAATCTCAAGTTTGAACATAAACAGTTAAACACAAAATTTAACTATTTACAATATAATTTCAGATCAATGATTAACTACTGATCATTCTATTTTATTTTCACTATATTTCAAATATTAGCACTAAGACCAATAATTTCACACTTTGTATTGCAGTCAGATTGCAGACTACTTTATTAAATAATATAAATCTTAGGTATCTTGTTCTGTGTCAAAGTTCTCAATTTCCATTACAGAATCTCATACAGATAATTTATTTTACTATAGTGTTCTGTTTCTGATCTTTAATTATTTTCAGTTCCATAAGTTTAATTTCTGTAATCATCTCTTTAACCTCTCTTATTGATGGTTTGTGTCGGGTTTTCCATTTTTTAATTATAGCTTTCGTATCCACTATCAACACTAAAATGAAAAAGAAGTTATGTACTCACCATAACGTTCCATGTTTGTAGTCCATCTCACCCTTCATTCTTACATATGGGGATCAGAGCCAATTCTTGGCTCCGACTCGGCCTATTTACAAGCCGGAAGTCTTCTAGCTGGCTCGTGGCTAGGTAGGTATCCCATGGTGCACCAGTACAATCCCCAGATCTTGTTTGCTGCTAACTAATAGACATAAGAACAAAATGCAAAAAGAAGCCCATAATAAAAGGTCTCCAGTGAAAGATAACAATCTATCTGTCTCCAGGTACTTCCAGGATGGGGATAGGAGGGTGGGTTCCTAAGAATGAAGGGCGAGATGGACTACAAACATGGAACGTTATGGTGAGTACATAACTTCTTTATGTTCTGTAGTCCTATCTCGCTTTCATTCTTACATATGGGAGAGCGTCCCTAGCACCTTATTCTTGGGTGGCTCAAGGAAAAATACTCCTGAGTACCACGGAACCAAAGGATACTCTACCTCTGGAGGTTAGATCCAATTTGTAATGAGTAATAAATGTGTGAGGAGTAGCCCAAGTTGCTGCTGCATAAATATTATCAAGTGGGACCCTGGCCTGAAAGGCTGCACAGGTAGACTGAGATCTAGTAGAATAAGCCTTGATTTTGAAAAGTAAAGGTCTACCCTCAACGGTGTAAATGTAAGCTATACAGCTAGAAATCCCATTTGAGAGGGTTACTTTACAAACTGGTAAACCTGACCTGGATTCGGAGAAGGAAATAAATAATTGATCTGATTTCCTGAATTCCTTCATCCTGTGCAAATAAAAACGTAATTGCTTATGAACATCCAACTGATAACCTGTATTCTGCTGCATTGGAGTGGTTTGCAAAGAACACTGGAAGTTCTATGGACTGGTTCAAAGTGTTATGGGAACAGACCTTGGGAACAAAGGAAGGATTAGTACAAAGGGATACTCTGTCTTTGTGAAAAATCAGATAAGGGGGTGTTATAGATAATGCTTGCAACTCTGACACCCATCTGGCAGATGCGATAGCCACCAAAAACACAGTCTTCCAAGACAAAAATTTCAAAGGCGATGAATGAGAAGGCTCAAAGGGTGGAGACGTCAATTTAGATAGCACAAAATTTAAATCCCATGAAGCAACAGGTTCCTGAAATGGGGGTCTCAATAAAGTGGCACCTTTTAAATCCCATGAAGCAACAGGTTCCTGAAATGGGGGTCTCAATAAAGTGGCACCTTTGAGGAAAGTTTTGCACAGCCTATGTGACATCAGATTAGAGTCTTGTATGTCAAGATGAAAATTAGAAATCGCTGCCAATTGAGCCCTGATAGTGGCTACCGCAGATCCCTGGTGGAAAAGCTCAGACAGGAACTCCAAAACCACCTGGATGGAGGCAGAAAGTCTCCTAGTGGAAGGTTTATGAGAGGACATTTGTATATGAGTCACAGATAGTGGCTACCGCAGATCTCTGGTGGAAAAGCTCAGACAGGAACTCCAAAACCACCTGGATGGAGGCGAAAAGTCTCCTAGTGGAAGGTTTATGAGAGGACGTTAGTATATGAGTCACAGAGTGTGAGAAGCCGTGAAGCCTGACTAGGGCTGGAACTGGAGCAGCCAAGCTGTCAAACTGAGGGTGTGTAAAGCGGGATGAATCGAGCCTGACGTGTGTCAAGAGATCTGGTACTGGGTCCAGAATCCAAGGATCGTCTAGAAGAAGAGGCCCAAGAAAGGGGAACCAAACCTGACGAGGCCAGTAAGGAGCAATGAGGATCAGTTTGCTTCCCAGTCATTTTGCTTTCTGAATAACCTTGGGTATGAGAGGAAAGGGAGGAAAAGCATAAAGGAGAACCAGGGGCCAATCGTGAACAAGTACGTCTCTGGGTGACTCCCCCAGAGTGGGAATGAGGGAGAAATAGCTGCTGCATTTGGCATTGATCGAGCTGGCAAAGAGATCACAG
The DNA here is from genome assembly GCF_019279795.1 of Protopterus annectens. Lineage (NCBI taxonomy): Eukaryota > Metazoa > Chordata > Ceratodontiformes > Protopteridae > Protopterus > Protopterus annectens. The sequence continues at coordinate 155,871,037 of NC_056744.1, read as the reverse complement.
CAAGGCTGTCCCCATCTGCAGAAAATCTGCTCCGCTATTTCCTGTTTCAGAGACCACTCATGAGGCATCAAGATTGCTCGGCTAAGCTTGTCGGCTATCACGTTGTTTGTCCCTGGAATGTGCACTGCCACCAGAAATGACTGGGAAGATATCACCCATTTCCAAACTTCAATGGCCTCTCGACAGAGTGGGTATGATTTGGTTCCACCCTGTTTGTTGATATACCATACTACAGACATGTCTTATTGTACTGCAATAGTCCCCAGAGGCAGAAGGTCGTGAAGTGCTTGCAACGCCAGGAGCACCTCCCTCATCTCTAGAACATTGATATGCAGAGGAGCCTCATGATCTTGCCATGTGCCTTGGGCAGTCCTGCCTAGATAATGCCCCCACCCAGGTCTGAGGAAGCAGAGAGGACTCTGTGAAAGTGCTCACATGTTTTATATATTTTTACTATTTTTTATTAAAGTGTTGTTTTGCCGTGTGTATTCTAATGAGTTGGTGGCTTTTTTGGAACATTATACTTTTATCGTTGGTTACTTTATCCAGATTAAGGGGATTTGTGTTTGATAATCCCCCCCCCACCCACCCACTCTATCTGTGAGGCATCCGTGGTCACAGTGGCAAAGGATTTGCGAGGAACAAATGAAGCACCCATGGTTAACTGATTGGGTAGAGTCCACCAAATGAGGTCTGCCAGCAGTATGTGATGAGATAATGGTAGGTGCTGAAAGGACCATTGGGACGACAGCAGCCACTGAAGAATCCTCATGTGTAGTCTGGCTAGCAGTACTAGTAAGTTGGTGGAAGCCATGGTCCTTAGAATCTGCAGAATAGTCTTGGCCTTGACCTTTTGTAAGGGAAGAAGACATTGAATTTGAAGAACCAGATTCTGTGCTCTTTCTACAGGAAGATGAGCCAACACGTTTACTGTGTCTAACTCTACGCCTATAAAATTCACAGATTGAGAGGACAATAAGGCAGATTTTTCCCAATTTATAGAAATCCCCAACTGAGCACAAAGTTGTATGGTAGTGTCCCTCGTCTGAAGAAGTAGATGCCTGGTGGGGCAGTCAAGAGCCAGTCGTCCAGATACGGAAACACCTGGAATCCTCGACGTCTCAGGTGAGTTGTCACTACTGCCATACACTTGGTGAACACCCTGGTGGCTGTGGTGAGACCAAAGAGCAGAGCACAAAACTGGTAATGGCTGGCTCCTAGCCAGAAGCGTAAATGACTCCTCAACACCCTGTCCATTTTTATGTGGTAGTAAGCATCTTGGAGATCTATTGAGCACATCCATCTGTCTTTCCCTAATAATGGGAGTACAGACTGCAGTGTCACCATCTGGAATTTGTCCTTTACTGATTCGTTCAATCTGCTGAGGTCCAAGATGGGCCTCCAGTCCCCTGTACGTTTTGGCACTAAAAAGAATCTGGAGTAAGCTCCGGATCCTATTTGGTCTGCTGGGATGGTTTGGATGACTCTTTTTGTCAGCAACTTGTTGACCTCCACAGTTGTCTGATCCCTGTGATTGGGTGGAACATCCGGGGATCCTCTTGGGAACATAAGGTGGAAGAGAAAAGGGTATGACATAGCCTCTGGTAATTCTTTGTACCCATTTGTCTTGAGTGATACTTAGCCAGGCTTCTGGATACAAAGAAATGCGACCCCCGATCGGCTCCAGAGAAGCACAGTCGGGCCCCACATCAGGAGCACTGGTAAGACTGGCCCCAAAACAAATAGTGGCCTCCTTGGTTTTGCAGTCCGCCCCTGCCTCTAGGTTGATGTCTACCATTTCCTCCTCCTCATCTGCCTTCGAAGGAGGAGTCACCTTGTACATCTTGGAAAAACCTCTGGGACTTCTTGGACCACATTTTACCACCCCTCTGACCCTTAGGGTATGGTCTAGAGGGGGCAGTAAAATGTACTCCCATGGCAGAGAGTGTTTTTCCTTCTTGCTCGCACTGGGTGAGAGTGTCCTTTATCTTGGATCCAAACAATGAGGAACCGTCAAAGGGGGCGTTGGTAAAGGTAGACTTGAACTGTTCTGCAAAATTACAGAAACGCATCCAGGAATGACGTCTTAAGGAAATTCCTGAAACCGCTGCTCTACTAGCTCCATCAGCTGCATACGAAATAAGCCTCATGGACAAGTTGACAATGGAGTTCAAGGTGGACTACTGGGCAGACACCATGTCAGGGACTCCCTCAGTACATGTACCTTGTACAGAATCTCCTAACTCCTTAAGGTGATCTCTCTGAAGCCTTGTGAAGTGTGTAAGGTAGTTCAGCGATCTAAGAGTAAATGCCGCTGAAGAGAAGATACGCTTCCCGTATCTGTCCATCATTCAAGACTCCTTATTCGGCAGCTGAACAGAAGAAAGTCTCCACTAGCTCCTTCTTAGTGGCTGCCACCACCACCATGGCATCTATGGGAACACCTTTAGATAAAAATTCCTTTTCTCTGGGTGCAGAAAGAAACTTATTTAGTCTCCTGGGGACTGGCTCCACGGTATCAGGAGTATCCCACACCTTCCGACTAACTAGCTCCATCAGTTCATCAAAAGGTGGAGACAACCAAGAGGCTGAAGGTTGAGACCCGAAAGCCTGCAGGTACACTGACTCCTCATCAGAAGGGATGACAGTGGGCCAACTGCACCTCTGCTTAAGGATTTTCAGGATGTCTATGAAGGAGATATCATCAGAGGACAACTTGGGGGACCCTTCTGACTCCTCGAGGTCAGTGTCAGAGGTCAAAGACTTATCCTGGGAGTCTACATCCTTCCTCTTAAATGTTCTCTTCCATGGGGGCTCCTCAGAAGGATATTCCGGGGAGGTCTCAGAAGAGTGGAGGCCACCAGCCGGTGGCTCCTGAGGCTGCGGGTCTCTGCTGTCCAGGAAGGGAGTAGGAGCTGAGACAGAAGTAGGTGCCCTGGGGGGAGAGTGTCAGTACCCCTGGTAGGAGATGAAGATCTGCACAGCACACTCCTCATCATCTTGAATGCTGACCTCTCCAGCTCCGAAGACTTCCTCAGGTCCGAAGAGGCCAAGGATGCCATTGGCTCTGAGACAGACGTAGGAACCGAACTCACCCTCACCAACACGCCAAGGAAGTAAAGAGATTCAGTTCCAGGTATCCCTGTCGGGGCCAACAGGGGAGCTTTGACTCCTAGACACCATGGACGGCACTGAGAGTGTCAGAGCAGGACTTGGGCTCTGAAACAACCACAGGGGGAGCTGGAACCGAGGGTTCCACCCCCGGTAACAAACATTCCGGCTCCGAAAGGCCGGCATGGCTCAAAGGAGGAATCACCGAAGGGGGCATAACGGGCTCAAGTGGCTCCAGAACTGACTGGGTCGCAGCCAACAATTTCGGTAAGGCAGACAACTTCAACAGTCTCAGCACTACCCTCTCCACATTTTCCTGGAAGACCTGGAGGACCAAGTAAGAGAACGGTATCTCTGCAGTACTGGTGACTTCAATGTAGGGGAGACCGGTAATGGTTCCATAGTCGGCTGCGAGCTACTTGGTGCCGACCCTGTAATCACAGTAGTACAACTCTCAATCGGCTCCGAACTCTGTGGAGCCGAAGCGGCAGTAAATTTGTCAGATTTAGTAATTTTAAGAGGAGGCTCTGAGACACCAGCCGGTGCCGGGGAGGGCCTCTTAGAGGACTTAGACTTTTCCTTTTTAGATCCCTGAGATCTAGCAGAGGAGGAAGAGCTAGCCAGATCTTCCTCAAAAGAAGGTTTAAGGAGACCTTTTAGAATAAGCTTATTTTTCCTTTCTTGCAACACCCTAGCACTAAAAGAGTGGCAAAATAAGCAAGTTTTCTGTAAGTGGATGGCCCCAAGACAGTAAACGCAGTTACTGTGGCCATCCGTTATAGACATCTTCTGTGAGCATTTTATGCATTTTTTGAAGCCAGATGGCTTATGATCCTTGCTTTCCTTAGAAATTCTCACAAAAGATGAACTCACACACACACACACACACCGAAGAAGAAAAGGAAGACTAGGTCCTCTAACTTAAACAGGAATAGCCCTACAGGAACGGTAAATGGACACCATGAGGACTAGGTCCTCTAACTTAAATGGGCCTAGCCCAGGCAGGAAGAAAGAAGGGAAACTAGGTCTTCTAACTAAAACAGACCTAGGGGGGACAGAAGAAGTTTGAAAGAGCCATAGACAGCAACAGGAATAAAGTCTCAAATGTAGAAATTACTACACAAAATAAAAAGAACCTCGTTCTGTTTGCAACACTAAATATATTAGCAAGCGGAAAATCCGCAAAAAGTTATGACCTATAACTATCTAATAACACACACAGCCTACCTAAGCACAAAAGGCACCTACAATAACTAATATCTAATTATGAACAAGTATATTAAACGAGCAAAAACTGACACAGGATTCAAAGTATTAAACGGCCAAAGACCAACTGCAGTTAAAGAAATTGCACACAAACGGCGCACTAGTAAACGCTAACTATTCTAACTGCAACTACACTAACTATAACTATACAATGCTATATTAAGGTAAAAACAGAAAAATTATCCAAAAATTTTGAATAAATTTGAAGACTTAGCCAGAGCCAAACAGAAGCACATCCGAACTTGTCGACGTGGCAAACAAGATCTGGGGATTGTACTGGTGCACCATGGGATACCTACCTAGCTACGAGCCAACTAGAAGTCTTCCAGCTTGGAAATAGGCTGAGTCCCCATATGTAAGAATGAAGGCGAGATAGGACTACATAACATTGATACATTCACTTCTTTAGTATATATGAATTCAATAGTAGGAGCTTGGACAGAAGTTACATATTATTCCCCAAGGTACAAACAATTTGGCTAGGCTAGACAAACTATATTTCACAGGAACATGTGCATTTAATTGAAAGTTTTGATATGTATCCAATAACTATTTCAAATTTTGTGCCAAAAACTAAAATAAAAATGCAGGGTAATGAAATAAAAATGAGACACTGGCACTTCCCCACCTATCGTTAAACAGTTTAAGGAATGGGTAGTGGAAATTATTTGGAAGTTATTAGGGAAAACAGAAATTTCTTAGGAAAATAGAGCTAGGGTGTGGGATAAAATGAAAGTGGAGCATAAAAATAGGGTAAATATAAAAGAAAAAGAGACATGGTTAAGAAGTGAGAAAGTATTTAGAGGGACTGACAAAAATTAAAGTGTTGCAGAATAAGAAGAATCTCACAGAACAAGAAGAGAACCAGCTGTAGAGTGCTAAAGAGACAATAAGAGACGTCTTGGATAATATTCATGAGTTTAGAATGATTACTGTTAAGCAATTGTTTTGATAATAACTCCAGAACACAAAAGCTTTTAGCATGATGGCTCAGGCAACAGAAAGTATAAACAGCTGTTGCAAGCTTAGAGAGTCTATAACAAGGAAAATAAACACTGATCCTATAGAGATAATAGGAATATTTTGGAAATTTTATGAAAATCTGTATAAAGCAGAGAAATGTGGAAATCAAGAAAAATTACAAATGGAAATATTTATGGAAGAATTAAACATGCCAATGTTACAGGTAGATGAAGCTCAAATTATTAACAGTTGATAAGAGGAAATGAGATAAAAACAGTGATGTATAAATAATCTACAGGAATGTCTCCAGCAATAGATGGTATTCCTGTGGAAGTTTGAAAGCTAGGAAGGAAGAAAGTTATAAAGATCTGGAAGGTTTTGTTTAGCAGTATTTTAATTGGAGGTGAAGCACCAACATCCTGGAAAAAAGCAGTGGTGACTGTAATACCTAAAATGGTAAAGACCCATCAGATCCCAATCCCTCAGAGACACATGCTCCAGGGATCTAAAACTTGTCATCACAATGAACAAAACATGCTGCAGGGATAGGTTCCTGACCCAGAGACTCTCCAGACTCTAGAATAGACTGCCCATACATGTCAAGCAGAGCACCTCTTTGGCCCTCTTCAAAAGGAACCTTGATGATTGGATGGGAGATAGGAAATTCACCCCAGGGATCACGTCAGTCGCCTTCCTGGACAGGGGTCCAGGGAAGTAAATATTGTGGGAAGAAATAGCCAGGGAATTGTTATGGCAAGGCTTGTATAGGCCCTAGGGCCGATAGCCTAGTACCAACCTATGAGCCTAAGATCCAGCTTCATATAGGCCCATTTCAGTTCAAAACCATAATTATAAAGTGTTTATGTCTATAATGGCTAAAAGAATGGCAAAGGTGTTGCCAAAAATGATAGATATGGATCAGTGTGATTTTGTGGAGGGGAGGCAAACATCTGACAACATTAATAGAACAATGGAAGGATCTGTATTCCCCTGACACAGTAATAAGGATGATATATGAGGGATCAGAGGTGAAAATTAAAGTGTGTGTGTGTGGGGGGGTCCTATGTGATATGTTCTGTTTGAACATAGGAACCAGGCATGGGTGACCTCTTTCCCTTTTGTTATTTGCATAATATTTAGAACCATTGGCAAAGAAAATAAGGGAAGCAGAAATTCATGGATACAACTCATTAGCGGACCGGAGTTCCGCTGTGGCGACCCCTAACCGGGAAAAGCCAAAAGACACAAATAAACAAACTGGTAAGGTAATAAATATAAGTTGGCTTTTATTTGCAGATGATATTATTTTGTACATGATAAAACCAGAAAAGGTCATTTCAGTGTTGTGGAACATTCTGAGACAGTTTCAAGTCTCTTTGGGATAAAAAAATTAATGAAGATAAAACAAAGACAATAGCTATAAACCATGTACCCACACATAAAATGGTTCAGCAACAATACCCATATTAATTTATGGGGACATAATAAAATAAAGTACTTGGGAGTATGGGTAGAAATTATTCTGTTTAGACACCTAAGGATATGTGGGAAGAGACTAAAACAAAAGATAATACAAAAACTGAGAAACTGTCTGGTCTTTTTTTATAGATGCTGATAGCAGTGCAAATTGTTTTTAGTCTCTAGTTTTACACACGTGTCAGGTATATTTTATCAACCAGAGAAGAAGTTGTAGATAGCAATTAACAAAGAATTGAAGGATTTTATGGGGTGGGGTGAAGAGGGCAAGTGTCAAGTAGGATACGTTGATCCTTCAATCCTTCAATAGAACAAGGTGGTTTGGGATTACCTGATTTGAAGGGTTATTTCTGAGCTACACAGTTAAGTCTCCTGTACATAACACAAACACACTATAATTCAAAGTAAAAATGTATAATGATGAAAAAGGGGAAAGGTCAAGAAATAAGGATAGACTGAGATTCTGGATATAGATCCTTAAGGAGAATTACAATAGCCATACAGACTATTATATTCATAAAGTAGTAGAAAGTATTCTTGTAACTAATCCAACATGGGAAGGGAGAAAGGAGATTCTGTCAATAGGGATGACTGCAATTAGAGGTACTGAGAACAGGTAAGAGGGGGCTAGAATTTACTGCAGAAAACTGGCAAAAGAATCATGTATTGGGAGCTAAAGACTGCTTCAAATGGATAGGGAGCTTATTCCAGAGTATGGGATTCCTCTGAGAGACATATCTGCCTCGCTATTTACCTCACAAGCAAAGTTTAAAGCCCTGAATCTAGTGTCTCTAGTGCTGTTTATTTTGTGGCTGTGCAAAAGCTTCATCACAGCTGGATCTGAGAATGCCTTTATACTAAGCACAGATCACTTCTCAGAAATCAGTAGGGGATTGACTATTGAAACAGGACTCTAAGGTGATCTGTACAGGACAATGTATTAAAACACTGGATTCTCTTGGTGAGAAGCCTCTATGAGCATCCCATCTGTTGTATATGCTTAGTCAGGTACATGTTGAAAGGGGCACTGTACTCAATGATGGGTCTGATAAAGGCCGAGTAGAGTGGTATTACAACTTCTTTAGACCTGGATAAAATACCCTTACTTATAACTTGGGCAACATAGAAATTTCTTACTACTTTGGCTACATGTTGGCTAATGATCATATTGCTGTCTACATATGTTCCCAGATCTCTATCTACTGCTTCAACTCTTAGTATCTTATCAATCAAATAATTTTTCTGAGTGGACATTTTCCTAAAAGGCACTATAATGAACTTCTTTGCATTGGTTTATAATCTGTGACTTTGGCACCAGTCATTTGTCTAAGTTAGACCCTCTTGCAGGATGTTTGTATCATGGGGGAAATTTATGATAGCAATTCCTCACCCCACTCTCCTTACTTAAATATACTAACTCCACAGCCACACAGTCACAGTATCCTTTATCCAATATCCCTTCAGTATGTACCTGACCAGGTATATGCAGCAACTACAACAACCTCAGAGGTTCCTTACAAAAAGAATACAAGGTGTAACAAACTGCCTTATGCAGAGCATCTTAAAGCCCTTTCCCTCTACTTAGTCTCCTATAGATTGCTGAGGGGCGATCTATGCCTGGCTTACAGGACATCCACAAACCCCAGACTTATGAATCTCCTACATATTAATAAGTCAAACTGTACTAGAAATACAAGGCCTAGGAACCTGAATTTTGTCTGTGACATAAACAGAACATGCTGGAGAGACAGATGTGTGTCCCAGAGACTGCACCTCCTATGAACAGGCTTCCCATCCATGTGAAGCTGAGTTTGTCTATTACCTAGTTTAAGTGTAACCTAGACCACTGGATGAGGAACAGGAAATTTATACTGGGCCTGGCACCCATGTCCTTTATGGACAGAGGTCGCTTATTAATGCCTGGCCCTCAATGTCCTATTTGGATACAAGACATCACTATTCTTTCAGGAAAACTTAGCTATGCTTGAAAGCCACCCCCAGGTTGTTAGCCTAGTAACAATCTAAGAATCTATACCAGTGCTATAAGTTAGGACAGAAAGAGCAAAATGGTTTCTAGTTTGATATTCATTCATGTATGTCAAGGCAGTTTCCAATATTAAATTTAGTCTTCTAAAATATTCATTAATAAGCTTTGTTCTGATTTGTTCATGCTTTATTGCTGATCCTTCATCTACTTCAAGATAGTTGTACACTCTTCTAGTTAGTTCATCTTTAATATCATATTCTTCTCCCAAAATGATATTTTCTTAGTGCTTCATTTTACCTGATATAAATATTACTTTTGCACAGTTATCAAGGTCAGATGTGTTCAAGTCATCCTTGATAGGCAATTCTTTATAAAGCTGAGTGAAGAATCTCCTTTCTCAGTATCTGGTGGAAAGGGAGGATGATGTAATGGTTAAAGTATTTACTTTAAAGACACAAGGTGCAGGGTTTGATTCTCACATGGGGTAATTGGCTAGGCTTCAAATGGCCCAAAAGGGCAGTTAGCCTAGTACTAATCTATGAACCTATGAAAGGTCACTAAACACCAGGCAGCTTTTGCAGCCTGCACTGAAACCCTCTGATGCTTCTGTTTTAATGTTCATTTTATTGAGTTCATCCTGCAACCTCGACTTGCATGGCTCTTCTCAAAACCAGTTCTAATTTATGCACACATATGTGTATTAAGCAAGAATTTCCTATCCTTCATTCCTTCCAATGAGCTTCAGTTTTGAACTTACTCAGTCTGTATCTGCACTATTACTTTTATGCTATAACCCCTTCTCTTTTCACCTACTGCACTATCTCAGCCAATATTCTTGCCAGCACCACACAAACTATCCCTCATTGCCCTAATTTAGATACCTCCCACCAAATATAGATTAGCACAATAAACAGGTGGGAAGGTCTTTTGCCAGAATGTCTTAAATTCTGATAAAATGAACTCCTTGTATCGTTTTTAATACAGCTTAAACTGGTGGTGGAAGCTGTGAACCCAGTTTAGCTATATAATACTGCCTAATGGTCTAAAGGGCACAATGGAGAGTGGTGACCCTGACTGTAGAGGTGACTTGGTTAGTGAAAAATTACCCAATCATCTAGCCTGCTGTTGGATTCTTCAGATATGGATATAAATGTAAAGTCTTTGTCCATCTCTGACATCATGCTTCTAATGTCGGATACCTCTTGCTACCACAGTTGCTTTGATTTTTTTGTGCTTTAATGTTTTTATTTGCTCTCTGATTATCTCTGTCTAAAACCAAATCTAATTTCCTGCCAAAATCACACCCCAGAACACCAGTGTCCTCCATTATTCACTGTTCTAAGCTGATGTAATAGAGATAAGTAGAAGGTTGAGGAATCTCTGTTCAGACCATAAACATTACAAAGCCAGGCAATCTTTGTTCCCATGTTTACATTCACTAAAAAAAGTCTTCCCTCATGCTCTTTTATTATTTCAAGAGTTGACCAATGTAAAGTTTTATGTAAATGGCTACCACACATTTAAAAGAATGATCCTTTTATCCCCCAGCAAAGATTTCAGATAGATTGTATAACATTTAGCAACATTCAGTTCTTTAAAAAGAGGATGTCTGACTTGACTGTCTGTATATATCCTAGAAATGCATTACATTTTACTTTTGAACTTAGCATTAATAGTTAAAGCACACACTATTGTACTGTAAAATTCACAAATAGATTGGTACCTCTTTAAGCACATGAGCCCCTTGTCTGTAGTGTTCTTTGTGTGCCTATCTGCCGCTGCAAATGGTCCTATCCCTCTTCCCAACTCTTTCTATAAAAAAAAAAAAAAAAAAACACGTGGCCATATGCCCTCAAAAATACTGCCCTGCCTTTCCCATTCTGCACACTCCTACATGTTGTTCTTGTATATAACCCCCTGTTTGCTGCCTTACTATTATTCTACTTTCCCTATACATACCTTTTCTCCCATTTTAAGCATATGCTGTGTGTTCTCATTTATAGACACATTAGTGCTGTACTTACAAATTCCCACGGCTATTTAGCTTTCTCCAGCACATTGTGCCATGCTAGCAAGATAAGAGGTAAAGCATATGGCCTAGCTAATACATATACTGCTTTATTTTTTGAGATGTATCAGTCCATGAGTTCACAGATTCTGTTCTAGCCTTCTTCAGCAAGGAGACACTGGTGTGTCACTATTATTTGGATTGCCTCTTGTACTTCTGGGCATGTGTTTCACTTCATGGATATTTCTACCTGAAACCTGCTTTGCTGCTCATTTATGCAAGTGCTGCCTATCATTCTTTGAATATTTAATAACTCCCTATGTTGCCACATAGTGCCACTTTGATGAGCGGCTCTCCTACACAATAGCAATGCAGCTCCTTGATTTTCAGCCGTAGTGTATTCAAACTAGTGCTTACAACTTACAACCACACTGTTAAAAAGGTCATCTCTGTTAAGGACTTGAAGTAATCTCATTTTTTGCTGTTTCACTCCAGATATTCTAGGGAAAACACATGGAATTATGTTAGCAGCATTATATATATTTTAAGAGTGCTAACAGTCAAAATGCATCTATACTAGCTCTGTTGCTAATGGCCTTGCTTTTCTCTCATGTGAAATACAATAATTCATTCATGCTACTATGATGCATGTGCTGCTAACAGAGGAATAGCAAGGTCAGGTCAGGTCAGGTCAGACAGTGCAGTGGTCAATTCAAAGGCATAGTAATAAGCCGCTAGTGCGGTGTTTCTCTGGCTTTACCATACCTCTAAATCATGCTGCCCACTTCCATCTGTTTCATTGTCAGTGAGACCTAGAACCATAGTAATTACCCCATGCTTATCTTCATTATATCTGAACAGTTGGTATTTACCTCTCAACTTCTTAGTGCAAGTATTTTGTAAAAAGCCAAAACTAATGAGAGGACAAAGGCCCAAAATCAGGACCAGATTTTTAACACTTGCTCTTATAAACTTAGAAAGTTTCTAGAATAACAGGTTGTGCATTACCATGCACTTTCTGAAAGATATGAAATTTGAAACTCAAAGGTCTGTCATTATATAGTGAGTTCAATCCTCAATGATTTGCCAGGCAGCCACAAATATTATAGACAGACCAAAAATATGAGGCAAAAATCCGGATATTCTGTGAAATTCTGGATGGGTGATAGGTATGCCTTGATAAGGACCCTGCCCTGATTAGCTATGGTCCTTGTCAACATAGCTCTGACCGTGGCCAACCATTTCCCTCATTATATCTGGGTCTTTCTACCATGCCCCTGTGCTATCAGAACCACACACAACTGTATGCCCACAGGACAGTATTTTCTAACATTTGGGAAGGTAGCCTCAGTGTTATTCTATATGTGAACTCACACTAGTGATGTATCAGGAGATTATCCAGAAAAAAATTAGATATTTTCAGTAGACCAGTGACCTAAACCAAGAAGAATAAGCAAGGTCCCCAAATCCATTTTTTTCATTCTTGCCAAGATGCTCTTACACATGAGAATGTGACACGTGTGGCCTCTTCTGGGGCCCCTAACACTGCAGTGGTCCCTTAAAACCTCCTCTTAGTAAGTACATTAGCCATCACTGTCCAGATCCACTCTTGAATCCAGGCTGCAGCCATCACAATTGGAATGTCAGCTCCTGCACTGGTGAGTCTGGTACCAAGTATCTCACTTACACTCTGTCATATATAGCTGTCCACATCTGGTCTAGGCCTTGGCATTTCTGCTCACAAGCCCTTTCCCACCTATCAATGCTATGAATCTTGTCACCACTCTACTAAGCTAGTACTGCTTTCTTCCTGATCCCAGGTTCTGGCTAAAAAACTAAGTTACTTCACTCCACTCACCCCAAGTATTAAACAAATAAATCCTCTTGCTTACTGCTAACATTACAAATCTTACTATGATTTATAATTTAGTTGGCAATGTTGATCATCATGGTATGCCAGGAAGCACTCATCTTTCTTTTCTTAGAGTTCTTCATCTTCCAAACTTCCTCAGTATCACTCCGCTGTTCCTGTACATCATGCAGTATTCTACCACATCTTCACCTCGTCTCAATACATCCTTTCATCTTCCCATTCTTGAGTTGCTTATACCTTCTCTTTCATCTTTTGCACTCCAAGACCACAACTGCTTTGGGTTGAAAGGATTACATAGTTCCTTGACCCCCCCCCCCCTTTTCTTTTCTTAGATGTGCCCACTGCATGGTCCTCTACATTCTTGTCTCTCTTCTAGCATCCTGTCTAAATCTGCTGTCTTCTAGTGATGTTGGAACCAGCATAGTTCTTCATCATTTACTAATCTATCAAATGTCCATGGCTTATGTGCTGTAGCCTTCAGTCCATTATTCTTGGCTGCTCTTATCTTATCCAGTTTTCCTCTATATCCCCAAATTCTGTCTTACAACCTCCTCCTCCTCTTTTGTAGCTGATGAAAATAATTTTCACAGTCTTAACTGATCATTTCCATGTTGCCAAAAACAAATATAAAAGGAGGAGACCATAAGTCTACCTTGTGTGCCCAAAGTTGCAGCTAATCTGTAATAGACAGTAGTAGTTCTTCCTTTCTAACACTCCATAAAGCCCAAGTTGTTTTTTTAAGTGTTGATTTGTTATAGCCTCTACCACCCTTTTTGGTAAATGGTCTCACTTATCTCCTCAGTCAGTAAGTTTTTCCTCATGTCTAAGTCAAACTGCAATTGCTTGATCTGATAGTTAAATTCTATTCTTCTTAATCCTGCCCTTCCTATCTGACATAATCCCAAAACAGTTCTCCTTCCATAAAATAAATAGGTCAAAATCCCTGGTCCTTTTCTCTTCTGTCATGTACTTCATTCCCTTCACATCCTTGCTGCCTTATTCTGCACCTTTTCTAATATAATAATCTCTTTCACCTTTGAGGTTGCCATGCATACATGGAGTGTTCCATTTAAAATCTTACCAATGGCATACAGAGGGGCATTACCACTATCTTATTTATGGATTTCACTACTTTGCTATGCATCCTGGAGTTCACTACTCTGATATGCACTCAAGTTTATAGCTGGATTTTGTCACCATCCCATCACCATGAATATATATCTTTTGTAATGATCAACTCCAATTTTCTTTTCCTCTTCTGTATTTTTAATTTTCTCCAACCCTCAGCCCCACAAGGTGCATTACCCCCCAAGAATGCAATTTATCATGTGCAAACCTATGCACTTAGAACCACTAAAGTGAAGTTGCTATCTGTTAGACCATACCTTCAGTCTCTATTGATCGCTCTCCAAGCTTCATCTCCCATCTCATGCTACTTCCTCCCCCCCCCTTTTTGTTGTAAATAACAAACAGATAGACTCATCTAGTTCTTTAACCCTTGTGTGAAACCAGAGGTGAACTCTTTAAATCAACTTGGACAATAAACTAACTTCTGTGAGTCTGGCCTGTCTCCATTTTCATTTTCCAGGTTGAGAACTACTCCTAGCCTCTGTTTCCTACCTTCTAACTAGTTTATTACCAGTTTACTCAACTTACTACCCATTCTTGTTGATGTCCCTAGTAATGTAATAATAAACTGAATTGGGTATATTTAACAGGATGTACCTATTGTGAAATGTTGTTGGAGCATGTTGAGCAGCACACCTTGCCTTCAGAAATCTCATGATCTATGACTTCAGGAACATTTCTGTGGTTATCCTGACTAGTAAAGTCAGTATAACTGCACTGAATTTCCTTAGGCTGCTTTTTAGATTTTCTAACATTACACCAAAGCTGTATGTCATAACTGTCTTAGACCCATACTTCCTTAAGGAACCTATTAAAGAGTTCTGCCAGAGAACTGGCGAATACCACAGCAGCCATTTTAGGATCTTAGATGGGCTGCTATCTGATCCCTGCATCTTATCTTCCTTCTCTGTCTCTAGCACCATCCTAACATTCTCTTCATGTCACCATGCCCTTCACCTGCCCAGCTTCCTTCCTTTTATTGTTGAATTCTGAGCAGAAGTATTTTTAGTAATTTTAACCTGTTCCCTGCCAGCCTTACATTTCTGCTGTTCCCAAGCTAATGCAGCAGTTTTCCTATCTGCCATCTTCCTTTCTCACACATACTAAATGAAAGTCTTCTTCACTCCTTTTATCACATATGATGCCCTATTTGATAATTTCCCCATATGCTCTGCTTATATATTGCTATTCTTTTTCTGGGTTCCACATAACTCTCCCCTTCTCCCACCAGTTCCTGCACTTTTACCTTATCTTGCAGCTGCCCTCACATCCTGTATGACCAATGACAGTTTTACCCTTTTTTGTCTTGCGTTTCCTTCTTCAGATGCTTTTTAACTCCCTCAGACCACCTGTTCATAATATTCTGTAGCCCATCCACTCCTATGCAATTCTTCTACCTAACCTGTCTCTTGTTTATTATACACAGTATCTTTTCATAGTTTCTGAATCTGCAGTCAAAGACGCTGTCTCCCTTTCTATTAGTATCTTGCTAATTGCTTACTACTTTCTCCATCCTCACATCTTTAGCTTTTTTATCTCCTTTTCCTGTTTTTTGTTGTTGTTTTTTTCAGCTCTCACTTTAAAACTCCTTTCCATCTTTGTTTAAAGACACTCTCACTTTGATGATACCTTCCAGTTTTTGTTCCCCAAGGCAATCCTTTGGGTTGTGATAGACCTTAAGATTGACCCTGTCTTTACCGTACAGCTCACTGAGCTCCCAAGGTTACCCCCAGACACCCCTATCCATTTCCCCTCCTGCTGTCCTTATTTCTCCAGCCTGACCTGATTATCCAGTTGCAAACAAAGCCTTATTTAACTTTGACATTCCCCAGTCCAGCCTGCAGAAGAAAGTAGTGCAGATGAGATTCAGAGATCACTCTGACCATCATCTGCAGCTGGTTGGGTTACTTTTTTGAATCCATATCAGTTTATCTTAATGGGCAGAAAGGCTTCTGATGAAAAAGGAAAAGACTCCCACATCCCTCAAGCAAAGAGCTATGTATCTGCATCCCACTACTACAAATACCTTGGAGATAACCAAACCTCAGCTGTAAGCTAAAAATCCTTTTGCCAGAACCCTGTTTTGTCTGCCAGGTTTAAATGATCTGGCCTCAAAAAACTTGGCACTAGTGGAAGCAACAAATACTTTTTAAACCTTTTTTATGACCTAACAATTGTGTGAGGTGAGTGATGACCTCTCTGCTATGGCAGAGGCAGAACTAGCGGACGTTGATGCATGTTTTCACATACAGAACTTCAGCTATAATTTTACACTTCATTTGGAAGACTTTTTAGGGCACAGAACTCATCCTCAGAGAAGACACATTTCAGCCACAGTTCTGGAGAACTATGGTTAAGTGGCACACTCAGAGTCACCCTGTAGGTAAATGAAAACAGAGAACCAAACACTGGAGTATATCATGAAGCTTGTTAACATGTCATATCCTTAACCCTTTGTGTTCATTGCTAGCAGAGCATATAGAGATTGTCAATCAAAAGTTTCAGGTGGATGCACCTTGCTTGTGACAATTAATTCCTTTGCAGCAGACACAGTCATCTTCTTTATTATGTGATAGGTAAGCCAGTACTGGCCATTCAGTTCCATCCCCTAAGCAAACCCAGGTCATCAGACTTTAAGTAAGAACTCTACCTGAAGAACTTAGTTTAATAAGTGACCCTGAAATAGAATTTCATTAGTCTGAGTGTGGAGGATCATGTTCCACTATTGTCAAATGGTGCTGAGATTACACTGTTCAAGTTATAGTATTGTCAGAAGTGTTGTGTTTGTTCTTGTAAATATGTAGGGGAATGTTATATGATATTATTGAGGATGGACTTTCTAAAAGGCATTTAACCATACAGTTATTCCAGCACAGTGCAACTGTGGAGTGTGTTTATATCAGTAGGAGTGGGATTACAGCTTGCGCCTCCACCTACAAAAAAACTGTGTGTGTGTGTGTGTGTGTGTGTGTGTGTGTGTGTGTGTGTGTGTGTGTGTATATATATATATATAATATGCATTTTTCCCTTCAATTTATTTATTTATTTTGGTGCTTCATTATTTTGGGGGTTTGTGTTTATGACTGTTGTCTAAAGATTGGGGATTCACTGTAAGTGTTCTCTTTATTTTAGCATGAATCCAGTCCATCTATCTTTGATATGGAGTTGGCTCACTATCTCTATAACCTGCTTCCTGCCCATTCCCAAAACCAGCTGCTCAACTGCCTACTACTTTCCTTACTAAAATTGCTGGACCTTAGTATGCATAGTGCATCTGAAAAATATGCAGTACCATCTAGGCTCCTGCACTGTGCTACCACCTACTTGATCCTTACCATTTGCCCCTTCTATGGTCCTCTCTGTCTTACCATTTACACCAGTGGTCTCCAACCTTTTTTGCAGCAAAGACCAGTTTCATGTAAGACAATTTTCCACAGACCGGGCATTGCATGTGCATAATAAAACATAATAAAGTACATAATATTTATTTATTTAACATTTGTTTACCGGGGAGGTCCGACTGGACTAGCAGTCCATTTTCAGCAGAGACCTGTGGAGAAAATCACCAAAATACAATAAAAGGAAAATTGGCAATAATTTCAAAAAAGTGGACATTCTGCTTAACAGCATAGCATTGATCTAGTTAGTACTTAACAATAGCAATAGGACAACAAGTGAGAATAATTACAATTACAACATGAAGCATAAAAGTCTGCCTAACAGCATAACATTGATCTAGTTAGTACTTAAAAATAGCAATAGTACAGCAAGTGAGAATAATAACAATTACAACATGAAGCATAACAATCTGCCTAACACCATAACATTGATCTTGTTAGTATATACCAATAATAACAAAACCTTCAAAGTATATATGGGGTGGTATTAATGGAGTCCATGGATATAACTGTAAACAAAGTGCAAAATGATGAGAAATACTATTCTGTTGCTTAACTTTTATGCCAATAAATGTTTATGTTGATTTCTGCTGGATTTATTTTCAGTCTCTGCTGTGCTGCAACAGCCGTTTTGATATTGTAGTTGCTGTTTTACCTGTACAAGTTCCTGCTTTGTGTTACAGCTCTGTCACTCCTAATACAGTCAAAGTAAATACAACTCACCATAATGTAGAATAAGTGGGAACACTCGGCTTGTTTTCTTGCAACGAGATGGTCCCAGCTAGGGGTGATGGGAGACAATGACACCAGAAGTGTGTTCTTTATGTCCAGTCTACTCCGTAATTTTGTCTTAGTTGCTGTCATTGCAGAAAACCATGCTTTACAAAGATAATATGTTGGAAATGGAAGCAGGGTTTTCAGTGCTTTTGTGGAGATCTCAGGATTTTCTACCCTGATTTTAATCCAGAACATTGGCAGAGTTAAAGTTGTCTCAAACATACTTTTAAGCCCACCATCATTTGCAGTCTCAAGCAGTTGATCTTCTTCCAGCACTGACTAGGCCGATTCCCCTGGCATGCTCACAAATGGGTTGCAGATCCATTCTTTCTCAGTTCGTGGGTCTTTTGTTATTGGGAAGTAGTACTTGAACTCTTTTAAAACCAAAGATGGGTGATAGTGCACCAGTTGGGAGAATGAAGACCCAGGCTCAGTCTCTTCCAAAATCCCTGCTAATGTTTAAAACATGTCAAATATCCCTATGTTCACTCCCCATTCCCACAGTTCCAGTTTGGCTTTGAATGCAGCTACTTTATCTGCCAACTTGAAGACAGTTGGCCTTCTCCCCTGAAGTGACAGATTGAGTTTGTTGAGCAGGTTGAATATGTCACACAAGTAAACAAGTTTTGTGATCCATTCTATGTTACTGAAATGTGTTGCCAGTGGTGACTCTTTTTCTACAAGAAATCACAGCTCTCGTAACTCAAACACTCTGGCCAATGATCTACCTTTAGAAAGTCATCTAACTTCTCTGTATAAGAGAAGACATTTGTGCTCTGTGTCCATCTCCTCACAAAGCTGCTCAAACAGCCGCAAGTTAACCACATGTACTTTGATATGGTTAATAACTCTAATGACATAATTCAAAATGCTGTTAAGTTCAGGTGCAATTTTTCGGCTAACCAGCATTTCTTCGTGAATGACACAGTACGTAGACTCACATTCAGGCATGACCTCCTTGACTCGAGAAGTGAAACCAGAAAGCTGTCCAGTCATGGCAGCAGCTCTGTTCATGCATACACTGACACAAAAGGACCAGTTCAGTTTACCTGATATGTAATCATTCAAAGACTTGAATAGTTCTGCAGGTGTGGCGTTGTCTGGCAACGATAATGCACATAACATATCTTCATGCACATCCTCATGAAATATGTATCGCACAAAAACAAGCAGTATTGCCTTGTGGTCAACATCAGTAGACTCGTCAGACAGGATTGTGTACCATGGTGATTCCTTAATCCTCTCTAACAATTGTGCCTCAATGTCCTATGCTATTTCATTAATTCATCTGGTGACAGTGCTATCCGAAAGTGGAACCTGTGCTACCTTTTTAACTGCAACCTCTCCGAAAACATCACAGTAAATGTCCTTAGAAGCAGGCAATATCAAGTCTTCACCAACAGTAAAAGGCTTCTTAGCCTTAGCAATACGATTGGCCACTAAGTATGATGCTTTCGGTGCAGACAGATTTGTTGTCTCTATGTGTCGAAGCAGTTTTTGAAGGCTTAATGGCCTCATTGGATCATCACATATTATGCAGAACGGGCTTGGAGCATGTGAATCACCTGTCGCGATAAACCCATAATTTAAGTAGGACTCTTGGTATTTTCTTTTAAATGCAGCTTTCCTTTTGTTGGCAGTCTTAGAGTCTTCTCTTGTCTCATCACTGGGTCTCTCCCCTTTTCCAAAGAAGCTCTCCAGAGATGTTTGTTTTTTACTCCTTTCAAATAATGAAGGGGAAACAAGTAAGCACTGTAAACTGGTAAAGCAAATGTCACACTAGTCCAGGAGTTACTGCCATTAAGGTAATTTTATTCAATAGGTTTGAAATAATTTCTTTCATTTTTCACAGAAAACTTCATCAGATAAACACCATTAAAAACAGGAAGATTTAGTTTATAAACTTTATATTAATATAAACAAGTCTTCCTGTTTTTAATGTTTTTTATCTGATGAAGTTTTCTGTGAAAAACGAAAGAGCTTATCTCAAACCTATGGAATAAATTACATTAATGGCAGTTACTCCTGAACTAGCTGCTATTTGTTGTTTTACTCATTTTACTTGTGGGCTTCATTTATTGGAAATTTCAGACTTTATATCCTCAGAAAATACTGATGGTAACCTTATTCTAGCAACTTTCTAAGTTTAAAGAGCAGTATTTAAAATCTGTCCCTATTATTTGGCTCTGTCCAGATTTATTATGCGAGAGGTTGAGTGGTATGGTCGAGAGGTATGCAAACCTCATTGCTGCTCCTGCTGTCAGGGATCAGTCTCACTCTTTCTCACACACACACACACACACACACACACACACACACACACACACACACACACACACACACACACACATGGTCTCTTCTACTTTCATACACGCATTCACTGACACATGCAGGCAGAAACATACACACACACACACACACACACACACACACACACATGGTCTCTTCTACTTTCATGCACGCATTCACTGACACATGCAGGCAGAAACATACACACACACACACACACACACACACACACACACACACACACACACACACACACACACACTTTTTCAGTTTCCTTGACTTTTATTTCACTCACTAAACAGTAAAAATGCTGCTTAGTGAGTGTAAAATAATGGCTCGATCAATCTCAATTCTCATGCTCTCTCATACACACACAGCCTCTTCTTCTTTTACACACATACACATTCTTTCATGCACACATTCACTCATACATGCAGACAGACACAAACACACTCATACACATACACAACACACACACACACACTCTCTCACACACACACACACACACACACACACACACACACACACACACACACACACACACACACTTTTTCATTTCACTCCTTGTATGGGGACCACTGGTTTACATCCACAAGAGTAACCCTTTGTAAGCACTCACTTTATTCTGGTCACCATTTGGTCTGTTCTGGCAAGGCTTATGCCTGTTGCCATTTCTATGCTTGCCAAACTCCTCCAGTCTAGTCTACTCCACTACACAGCACTGCTAGGGATTACATCCCCAGCACCACCTTTGTTCTTTCATGGTTAGGCTTACCTGTTCCAAGACTCTATATGCTAGCCCTACTTTTACACTGTCCCACTATGTTAGACCTATCTGTCCCTCAGTTATTATGTTGTTGTTCTTCTTACACCCTTATTCCCACAGAAAACCTTTCCTTCTCCTCCTACTAAATGCTTTATCTTTCACATTCTGTTCATTCCTTACTTGCTGTCTATCTGAGGCATCCTTCTGCCTGGCGTACACTGACCATTTCTCACTCTCCTTATTTTTACTTCTCTGAATGTCCTATCTCCCCTACCACTGATACCCATTCCTTAGCTATTTTCTTCCTCTTCTCACTCCCTGTATACTTCTAGTTTTCCCTCTGCTGCTCTTCTGCCAGTCTCCCACCCTCTGCCTTTTTCATCCATCCTCCTACCTGCTGCTCCCTTTTGTCCTTCTTACTCTATTTCAGCTCACATCTTATTGCCAGATATCCTCCTAAACCTAAACCCAAAAACAATAAGCACCAAAATAAACACAACCCCAAAAATAATGAAGCACCGAAATAAACACAACCCCAAAAATAATAAAGCACCAAAATAAACACAAACCCCAAAAATAATGAATCATCAAAATAACTAATCACATCACCCTGTCTGCTACATTTCTGCTCTACTGTCATCCCCACTCTATTTTTCTTTGCCACTCCTGCCCTAAATAACCATTCTTTTGCCATTTTTTCTTTCTATTTTTCCCTTTGCATCACTGTTATTCTTCAGAAAAGCTCATACCCTCTTCACTCCCATAAGCTTTCCAAGTCAAATCCCTGCTACACCCTAAGCTACTTAATGGTCATATACCCCAGCCCCCCCCCCCCCCCCCAAGCTTGCACTACTCCATTGCTGCCCCAGCCTTTTCATTTTTCTGTATCTGTCAAATTAGACATTTTTTGAACTAGGTCTCATTACTGTAATCCATCTGTTTCTTCATCTCACTTTCAAATTGTTGCCTGCTGTGCTACTGCCTTCTGCTAATGCCGTACTTTCGACCTTCCCTTACTATACATATTCTTTGTACATTCATAGGTGTGTACTAATCTAAAGACTGGGGCCGTTTTAAGTCTTTCAAAAGGCTACAATGGCAGCGCTTTAGCTTTTTAGCTTACCTTGAATATGGTATTGTTCCAGGTGGACTAAGAATATTAAAAATGCCATCATACCGAAACACATATCCTGAGTTGCTCAAAAGATGGCAAGAGCTCAATCTAAAACTGTGGGCTGATTATATGAAATTAATGAATGAGTTTTTTTAAATAAAGTTGAGTGTGAAATGCAGGGAGAGATTATGCAACTTGACAATGAATTGATTGAATTACCTGTGTTTCATGAAAATGCATCATTATATAACTGAATGCTTGAAAAACTTGCAGAGTTTGAAAACAAGTTGGTTAAAGTGAAAAAACACAAACTTCTCAGAGACTTTAATGATTTCAAAAATAGCCATATTTTCTCACTTTGATGGCCAACACTTATATTAATATCAAAATGTCTAAATGGGAAGAGAATTTTATATACAACTGTACCCAGATATTTAAAGATAAGATTCTTTTTTTCAAGCAGTTTGTGGATGATGTCTTCTTTCTGTGGGATGGTAATGGTACAGACTTACAACCTTTTATTGATTATTTAAACCAGACAACTGGTTTCTTGCACTTCACAGATCAATATTCTAATGAAATTATTAACTATCTAGATGTTAACCTAGTGAAGACTGGAAGGGAGATTACCACCTCTATGCACAGGAAGGAGGTCCAGGCAAACAGGAAGGAGGTCCAGGCAAATTGCTATGTTCATAAAAGTAGTATGCATGCACCGCATACATTTAAGGCTATAGTCAAAGGTCAGCTACTAAGAGTTAGTCAGCTGAATACTGACGATGAACGTAGTTATAAAGAAATTAAAGAAATGAGACAAATTTAGATAATGTGGCTACAGTGATAGCTTACTACAAGAGGTTAAGAATGAAGTTAGAAATAATAGAAGTACTGATGGTAGACCTCATTTTGCCAGCAATTTTGGTACTCCGAAAACTAATAGCAATACTGACAGGCATGGATATATGCTTTATGTTACAACTTATAATAGGAGATCTGGGGGTGTTAGGATATAATTCCCAAGAATTGGAGTATTCTTGGAACCATGCCCAAAATTAAGAGAACAGTTGGTAAAAAAATCAGTTTCTCTTATTGGACGTGCCCAAGTTTGAAGTGAAGGCTATGTTATAAAGGTGTAATGGAGAATCCACCTTTGACTAGTAGAAAAAGTGATAATTTTCCATGTTACAACTGTAAATGTTGTAATGATATTGAGATGAACAACGAGTTTATACATCCTCTCACCAGTAAAAAGTTTTTGTTTGGTTGCAAAGCAACATGTAACATGGCTGCCATTGTCTATATGGAAAACTGTGTAAAATGTTTTGCTTTTTTATATAGGAAAATCTATTAAGAAGCTGAAATAAGAATAACTGAACATGTCAGAAATATGGAGGAAAGTAACTGGCAATGCAATTGGTAGGCACATGAGAGATGAGGGTGATGACAATAGATTTCGTTTTAGGGTGACAGATGTTAAGTACAAGAGTAAAGGTGGTGGTGAGGTATGTGAGTATGAATGGATTACTCGACTGGAGGCAGACCATCCACCAGGCTTGAACATAGCAGTAAGCATTGAATTAATTTTAAAGAAACAAATAGTTTTAAAGTGAATGGTTATGTGTTTAAGCATATGCAGCTACTTACATATTATATGTATAAGTTGGTAAAGCTCACTGAAATGTATTTATAATGCATATGATGTTCTTACTGTCTTAATTGTTTGTTTTAAATTGGGCTGTGTTACATGATTTTTATAGAGTATTTAAGTGATTGGTTTGTGGTTTTTAATGCACACACTGAATGACTAGTCCCAAAAGCTCTGTGGTTTAAATAAAATCATTGGTTTTTTCTATATTCGTTGTCTTTCTTGGATATACTACTACACCCAGCATTTCTAGCCCTTGGATTTTTTGGTTCAATGCTGATCCTGTTTGGTTTTGTTTGTTGCCTTTTTAAGCCTAGCCATGCATCCCAAATCTCTAACAAGGTCTGGTACCCTTGGAAGTGTAAGCAGAGGCTTGGGAAATGAAACATCGAAAAGCAGGAGCCTAACTATTTACAGATTACCTTTGCTTAATTTCTCTGTGATTAGTTTGTCTACCTTCTTCTCCTTAATCCACCTGGGTCTACATAAGTGTCCTGTACACCTCCAACAGTTTTATCTTCAGAGTGCCTGTGAATGTAAGCTATGGCATTTGTATAGCTTCCAGCTTCTTCACAACCTGGAAATGGGTAAATAGGTAACTAAAAAATGAATGTGTGAATGGATGACTGTGTGTGATTGAATCGTACCATGCAGCAGTCCTAGCCCACTCCATAAATTCACAAGGGATTAAATACCTGAGAAACAACAAAGTCAGTCCTAACCTACATTAAAAGAAAAGAAAAAAAAAACAAAATAAGTTTGATTATGCTCTTACGCTATCCCTCCAAAACTTATAGAGTAAAATTAGCAACCTGATCTTAGGAAATGTGAAAAAAATAACATAGAAATCAGAATTTCTGCATTCAGATAACTATATCTCTGCAACAGGATGGCATACATACAACAAAATGTCTTCCACCTTACCTCAAATTCTGACAAAAATAGGTTTTAGCTCACCACTGGAGTACACACACACACACACACACACACACACACACACACACACACACACACACACACACACACAGCAACAGCAGCACAAATACTTTCAGGAATTACTCATACAGAATCAGCTGTAAATGCTCACACTTAATATATAAACCTTGTTATTTATTTTAATATAGTGACACACCATGCAGAGAAAGGCTTAGATTAATGGATTCTCAAATGTCTGGTGCATGTGAAATGACTGGCACTGTAAAACTATCTGTCAGGCTGCATCTATAAAACATATGCAGCCTTGATGGTATACACATATTTGCAGATACTACTGTGATGCTGTCAGCATATGTGACATGCTCCTGACAGGACCCACATGAGCAGTAGTGAACAGATGTGCATAATCTGTTATAGTAGCTGCTCACTCGTCTGTCTGAACTCCTGCCAAACCCATATTAATCACAGCTGTGATGTGTGGAGGAATAAATCAAAATATTTGTATCGTCTAGGAAATACTGTTACTGTTTTGAGCTTCAGCCATAAAATGTGAAGAGCACTCCATTTAAAAGTATCTTATTCAGAAAGATGAGCATGTAGACTTTTGTAAGGAGAGGATGCAGCTGGTCCTCAGAATGTGGTACTGTTTCTGCTAAGGTACATTTTGTAAATATGCATGCTTCATAAACTAAATCAAAGAATATAATTTTGAATTTAAAAGGCTGGCTTATACCCTATATTTTATGTGGGATTTTAATATTTTTATGATATAGATAGGTCTCTTGTACATCTGTAGTGTAGGTTCACTCTCCTCTTTTCCACAAGGGAAATAGCAAAACAAAATGACACGTGAATTTTAGTACCAAGAAAATGAAACTAGGAATGCTCCTATATTCACCCTATGGACTTGAGATATGCAGTAGAGGTTTAAAGGCTATTTCCAATGCACAGTCGAGTAGGTTCTTTCAACTGTCATTTGTCTCTCATAGTATTCTTCCTATAGGTCAGAAATAAAGAGATTCTATATCTTCCTTTCCCTTTGAAGTACACTTGTATAAGTAAGCTTGCCATAAAAGTAGGTGTTCGAATATATCAATGCTGCAGTAGTCTAAGCCATATGGGACATATCCCATCAAGGATCAGACATCTTGCTAGTTTCCAAAGATTTAGGGCACCTTCCACACATCCATATTATACTTGAAGCCTGTGGGCAAACTGGTATTAAAAAAAAATATATATATATACTGATACCAAAACTCAGAGCCTAGATTACAGCCCTGTCAGAAAAATGTATGCTTAGAGAATATGGAAAGATTGGGTCCCCTACCCTAGCATAAAAAAGACACAAGGGGGGAGGAGAAAGGGTGTTTGTACAACAAGTATGATGTATTTGGACATCTACTGTTATGGTAAATTTATTACATAACTGTGCTATCATCATTAGATTACTGTTGCAGTAGCTGAAGCTGTATGGGACTAACACCAAAGCTTAGGAAGAAAGGGAGGAGGAAGGGTCAGAGTCCAGTAGATCTATGAGCAAATCATGTTCTGACTCGAGAAAGAGTCAATTTTTTAGTGTTTGGTAAATGTGTAGAGAGAAGACCAAGTTGCTGCCTCTAAAATATTTCTAGAGTCTACCCTTTTCCAAAAAGCAATAGAATTATCTACAAGTAGAATGCATTCTGACCTTGCCTGGATGAGTGCTGTTATAGAAAGAATAACAAAACTGAATTGAATGAATGAGACAACTATTTGACAATTGTCTGTTTTGACACAAATTGTCCCCTTTTCTTGTCTTCGTAGGAAATAATTGATTAGAATTCCTGAAGCTTTTTGTTCTATCAGTTTAGTATCTTAGTTGTCTGTGGACATCTAGAGTATGTAGAATTTTGGTTCTGGAAAGAAGACATCAAGCTGTAATACATGGGTCAATATTAATTTTGAAACTACTTTAGGCATAAAAGAAGGATTTTTTTTAAAGTGACCATATCTTCGAGTCACCATAAGTGCTTGTAACAGACACTTTCCTTTGCTAAAGTCAGAGTAGTCAGAAGCACTGTTTTCTATGGCAGGAACTTTATGTCATCCACATGAGCTATTTCAATAGGAAAAAAATCTAAGTTTCTCCAGGACAAAGTTAAGATCCCATGCAGGTGCCACCTGTTTCCTAGGTGGATGAATATGCAACATCCCTTTCAGTAATTGTTTCACTTAAGATAAGGAAGAAAATGGAAGCAAGCAGAATGGCCAAAAGGTGAATCTTAAGAGAAGAATAAGAAAGACCACAGGATAATAATTCACAGAAATAATGTAGAACCAGGGGAGTCTGAGCCCCAACAGTATCTTGTTTTCTGATTAGGCACCGACAAGAAAACCTTTTCTACTTAGCCACATATGATTTTCCAGTACAGTTTTCTGCCTCCTTTAATACCTGCTGCACATCCTCAGAAAAAAAGGTACCTAAGAGATGCAAAATTCTATCATCCAGGCAGTCATTTGAAGTAGTTGAAAGTTTGTGTGGATCAAAGAAGTTCTGTCTTGAGTGAGTAAGTCCATCCTGTGAAGAAGTTTGCGGTAACTGCACTTGGCCATTTTCAAGAGAAAAAGAGAACTACTTTTGTCTGGGCCAACACAGAGTCACCACAGTCATCCTTGGAGAGTCTCTAAGAATCTATAGAAGGGCTCTGGTTATTACAGGAATCAGGTACAAAGGCATACGTGAACATTCTTCTCCAAGAGAATTAAAAGGTATCTGTCTTTCAGGTATTGGTGAAGGAGTCCTAGAGCAGAATTTCTTTAGCTACCTGTTCTGAATGGAGGCAAACAGATCTACTCGCAGAGTTCCTCATAGTTGGATCAATTTCTGGAAAAACCCTTGAGTGCAGCCTCCATTCATGGGGATCTCTCCTGGTTCTGCTCAACTTGTCCACCACAACATTGTGCTCTGAAATGTTTGAGAATTTGAATGTGATGATAAGCATATTTTAGGTCTAGAGTTACTAAGAAATTATACAGAGATTTAAAAGGTAATAGAAGCTGTAGGGAGTGCATCTTGACTTTAGGAATCTTGATGTGAAAGTTTAGAAAGGGATTTCAGGTACCCTTTTTCTTTGGTACCAGAAATATTCTGGAGTAAAACCTTTTTCTGTCTGATCTTAGGACACAGTTTCTACAACTCCTTGAGACAGCATTTTATCCAAAAAAGGAAGAAGCAATGATGATGTCTGATTGGCTGGATGTAGTGGAATCTTTAGAAAAGGAGGAAAAGTCCCACTGCCAAATGTACTTTTTTAATAATTCTGAGAACTCAGATATCTGAAGTAATCTGGTGCAACAAGGGAAAGTGAAGACCTAAAGTTTGTGATAGTTTTACTTGGTTGCCAGGATGGGGAGGAGAAAAACAGAGAGATGGTATAGTTAATTTTCTTTTTTGGATTGTACTTGGGAGGGCCCCCTTTCTTTTTTGAACTTCCCTGTCATTGTTTTCAGAATGTTTGTTTTTCTTGAGATTGCTTGTATTGCTTCATATAAAAAGGTCCTAGACGAGCAGGAACATTCCTATTCTATTTAGGAATGGAGGACTGAAAAATCTGAGAGACCCTCTGAATTAGCTTTCAATATTTTGAGACTCTCAGCAGAAAAAGAACCAAATAATACTTCCTTAACCAAGGGAGCATTCAGCAGCTCAGTGTTCACATTTTCTGGCAAATTCTGAGAGCACAGGCAAACAAACCTCCTAGTTACTAAGGCTAGTGGTACCTGCCCTGGGCACACATCAACAGTACCGTAAAATCGTTTGATTGAATGCTTGATTACTTGAGACACAGCAGAAGGAAGGGAGGTCAAAGATCTCTTAGTGTAAGACTTTCTCATATTATCAAATGACGCCAACAAAAACTTGTAAGCCTGACAATTCACTATTCTAAATGCTAGAGTGGAAGGGGTTTATGCCTTAATCCCAAACCTATCAAAAGATCTGTCACCCTTGTAAGATGGAATAGGATTAGCTATCATAATGTGTTTGGAAGAAGAAGGTTTTGAAAGAGATCCACTGCAGGATCTGCCAGGGGCTTCTTAAAAAGAAATTTGTGCATTTGTGGAACTTTACACAATTTGTCTGATTTTATAGGAGCCAGTGGCTGACTGTTAGGTACACTACTGGCTGCACAGAAGGCATCATCTAAAGCTGGTAACACAGCAGGAATAAACACAGGTTGAGGCATAGACACCTGCAGCGAATCATAATACTTGTGCTGGGAATCTAAAATTTCTTTCTGCTCCCAGTGAAATACATCCTTCACCCTGCTAATGGTGTCAGAAAAAAAAAACAACTTTTCATTAGGGGAATCTGAAGCAATGCTTTCCTTCGACTAAGATTCCCAGTTCTCTTGAGTACAGATTTGAGAAGTATAATCTGATTCAGAACGTGATAAAGAGGGAGACCTTTTTTCTTTTAAAATGAGGAGGAGTACCAGATTGAAACGATTGAAAAGCTTTGGCAAATTCCAACTAATCATTTTTGATCCATTAGTTGAAGGGGACACTGGGTCAGATGTGTGAGTTTGTGCTTCCTTTTCCTGGAAGCATCTAACAAAAAGAAGTCCTAAGACATCTGGTCATCACCCCAGGAATCCAACTCCTCACTGCAGCCTTGTAAGGGAATAATGTCTGCTCCCTACTCTGATGCCAGCAGAAGTGGTACCCCCCCTGCCAGAAGTAAACTTATGAGCAGCCTAGAGGGAAATGCTGACCTCTCAGCTCTTAGTGGGTTCACGAGGAGCAACAACCAGAGGGATTGTGAGAGACTAGAGGATGATCTGAGGGCTCTAATATGGCCACTGAGGAGCCACTGCCCAAAAGCTGAAGCAAAGAAAAAGCTGGAACTGAAACTGAAGCCTTCCCGGAAAATTTTCTCTTATTGGGGACCAGTGAGGGAATATCCAAGAAGTTGAAACCCTTGTCCATCATACTGCTGGCAATAGATTTCAACTTTTGATTCTCTAAATGAAGTAAGAGTACTTACATATGCTTCCTAAAATCTTAGGGTTGAAAGACAAACAGATTAAACAAGCTTAAATATTGTGTTCTTCCCCTAGACAGAAAAGTCAAGAAATGTGGTGATCTTTATATGGTATCTGTCACCCACGTGAGCACATTCCCTTTCTCCTAGACATAAATTCTCACATAAAAGATACACTTATCTTAAAAAATGGAAGGTATCCCCCACTTTGCAATAACTAGCTAAACCTATGTCACTGGATCTGTAAGCAAGATTCTCTGGTTGCTTTGATGACAAGAAAGTTCTGAGTTTATGCACCCATATGTCTGTTTTTATAGTGAGTCGCACCATTAAGCTCCAATAGTCATACTTGTGCATGGAAAGTGCCCTAAAGATTTGGAAGCTGGCTGGACATCGATCCTTGGAAGGATACATTCTATATAGCTTAGGCTACTGCAACAGTAATTTTAAGATGGGGGCTATTGTGTATGTAGTTATGTCAAGAATAAGCTGAGAAATAATCATTGCTTTCTTGATGCGAACATTTCTGCCTTTTTTTGCCTTTTCTGGTGAAGACCAAGACATAAATACAACTTGGAATTTCAGTCTACACTATAATACTTCATGATGCTACTTTGATGCTTTCCAGGCTGAAAAATTAGGGAGTTTATTAAAGAAGATACAGCTTCTGTGGACTTTGGAGAAGAAATATGAATGTAAGTAATTATAATATGTTTCTGGTCCTCTGTAATAACACTCTTCAAATATTCTACTTGGGGCAGTGTGAGGCAGGCTTGCAGAATTGGCAATAAAGCTGCTTCATTTAAATCTCAAGAGTAATGTAGCCATCTTATGCTTTTTCCAGGCTAATCAAATTATATACCAGATGGTGAGGTATGAATATACTAGTTAAAGTACAGGTGGTATACAGATGGGTTCATCAATGGCATCAAATATTTTAGATGACTGTATTCATCTAAGAGAGAGAGAATTAATTCTAAATAGAACATTATTTTAGGTGACAGATGGATGCTGTCGAAGTAATACTACAACAAGATACTGGAGATCTGTTTAGCTCTGGTGAAATGTTTAAGACAGGATCTAATTTTACTTTCTACTCAAGTAACATGCTTCAGTACAACTTCACATTTGGTTGTAGCAATGTCTAATGAAAATCTGCAGTAAATCTCCATTGACTTCTAATAAAACTGAAATACTTTAAACAGTAAGAAAATAACTGTATAGACAGTACTTGGCATATGTCATCAGTCTCATTTTGATACATTTTATAATGTAATAATAACAACTGTTCTAGGATCATAAATGGTGTAGAAACTGACAGCTTCACTGAGGTACATGTTAGAAGCTGAGAACTGCTGCTGCTATTTATGGATCTGTAATGTGAAACATGGTCTGATAGAGGATCTTTCCATAATCACTGCTACAATTTAAATTCACAGCTTTGTACCATTTCAGCATTTTAAGTAATAGTCATTAGCTGGTTAATTGCAGCTGTACATGCCTCACTGTTCATTTTTATCAGCTGTAATAATGGTGATCAATTGGCCTACATAATTATCCCTTTTGAGCCATTAATCTTGACCAATTGCTACTCCTCTTAGTGACCACATGGGAATTTCTAACATGGAGGGGCTTTGCCAGTAATCAACAGTCCAGTAAACTCAAGCTAGCTGTTTGAAAATTTGACACGCCTGCTACTGCTATTGAATCTGCTTGCTGACACAGTCAAAATCAAAGTAAAATATGGAGATAAAAATGTGAACAGCAGAAACTGCATTCTGGAAGTATGTAATCTCAAGTGAAAAGGGGACGTATCAAGATGTACAATCCAATCTGTAAAAACACCAATATTCCTTTGTTTAGATCCAGGCTTAAACTGACAACCTCAAGACTAAATCAAAGTATAATGATTCCAGATTAATTGAGCTGAAAGAATGCACAGATGGTCTGGATATTAAGGCATTCATGGAAGCCAGTCTTTAATGAGCCTTAAGTCTGAGTAACTATCCACCGATCATGACGAAAACTGACATTTTGTCTCCAAGTCTCTATTATATAGCGTTAGGTTTCCAAGCTAGAGTATCTTTAAGCTCTTAAACTTTGCTGACAAAGACAGAGAGAGTAATTGGTGTTTTCTGCAAATAAAAGTAAACCATTTGTTTTTAGTGGCTTTTGAATGAGTCTATTGCAAGATTTCTCACTGGATGTACTAATTCAAAGCAAGATATCCAAAGGGTGAAACAACTTTGACAAAACAATGTAATTTTTACTATATCCAAGTTTCCATCTACCCTGGATATCAAATGACAAAATGTCTGGTATCATTTGTCCTCACTGGATGGCCTCTTCCAGGACAAAATAACTGACCTCATTTCTTCATGTCAATCCTCAAAGAAATTTAGTTGCTTGGCAACCATTTTAGAAGAGGACAAGATGTGAGAGGTTTGCTACAGTCATTAATCCTCATGGAACAGCACATCCTAGTAGTGCAAATATCTGTGATATCCTTGCAGATCTAATGAGAATTCACACTTATCTGCAAAGAAAAGTTTCAGCAAAACTGGTATTCTCACCGAACATTAGAAAAAGATTAATGGAATTTGCAGAATAAACTGTGCCTGCCATGGACATTCAAGTAGCATTTTGCATCTCGGACTTACAATTACCGTGGCTGGATTCATCGACCAATCCAGTCTACTTGGGAAGTAAATCTCTGTCATTTTAATGACACCAGTGTTAAAGCAAATAATCATAATAGCCACCAGACAAATAAGAATCACTTATATGAAAAATAATAATAAAACACAAAACATATTATACAGTAAACCACTGTATTTATTAGGTGAAATTCTTTTGTTCTGAACAGAAAAACAAGAATTCATTAGTACAGTGTGTAAACTGATACAGCACATATGACCATTCCCACCAATCAAAATGAAACATTAATGTTTACACACAAATGTCCATAATGTATGTACAAACATGTTTACCAATAAAATAAACTATCACAAATTTCTAAAACCAAAATTAAAAAATCAAGTGACTATATCAATTCCTTTAATGGTCACAGTCTTAAAACACTTCTCATAACCTACGGTTCAGTAACACCTGGGGTGTGACTAGCATTCAGAATCAGTTCTTTCTTATCAATAATACTATTATAATCACACACACACAATACACTCTTTAGTCTGAAGCATAAAACTTTTTGTATGAACTGCAAGTCTGGGAGTACATAAATTTACCATTTAAATAATTTTGGTTTTGATCACATGTAACAGAAGCTGTTGCAGCCTTAGCAACTAGTAAGGTAAACTATCCCATTCTATTGCAGCTACAATATTCATTCAATGTAAAACTTCTACTAACATGAGGTAAGTGAATATGGATCTCGAATAAATAAACTGGCCATTTCACACTGAGCTAATCGAAGGAAGGACACTGAGCAAACTCGGAACTATAATATATAACATTAAGTATCCTTTTTTTTGCTTATTTTGTTCCTTATTTCTTTGTTATTTATATCACTTTGTGTACTGTATATTTTTCTAGCTAGTTTCACTGTGTGCGAGGTATTAACTGGAAACTGTCCACTTTTATTAAGCATCTGTTGGGTTGTTTGTTTCTGATAACTTGTTGCAGTTAAACTCTTTTTCTAGTCTCCTTTAGCTGTTTAAAACTTTCATTTAAAGGCTCACTTCTGCTTTCCTGCTGTGAGAAACATGTTTGTGGAGGCTGTGTGTCTGAGCACATATTCAGGGACATCTTGGTTTAGCCAAAGCCATCAGGCATTTCAGAGAGAGAGAATTGTTTAAGGTCATTGGCTGACTGAGGTCACCTGGACTACAGCTTAGACTAAGCACCTCATTGGTTCTTTTGAGCTTTTTGTTTCTTAAAAGTTGTCTCAGGTTTCAACTTTCTGCTACCTAAGAAGTTAAGTTGTGAGTGTTTCTGCCATTTCACACTGAGCTAATCGAAGAAAGGACACTGAGCAAACTCGGAACTATAATATATAACATTAAGTATCCTGTTTTTTTTTTTTTTTTTTTTGCTTATTTTGTTCCTTATTTCTTTATTTATAGCACTTTGTGTACTGTATATTTTTCTAGCTAGTTTCACTGTGTGTGAGGTATTAACTGGAAATTGTCCACTTTTATTAAGCATCTGTTGGGTTGTTTGTTTCTGATAACTTGTTGCAGTTAAACTCTTTTTCTAGAGGCTTTTTTAGCTGTTTAAAACTTTCATTTAAAGGCTCACTGCTGCTTTTCTGCTGTGAGAAACATTTCTGCAATTTGTTTCTAAGTAGTGGGGATATCTGTAGCAATGTCCATATTCAGGCTTGTATTTGGGCCTAGTGTTTGTGGAGGCTGTGTGTCTGAGCACATATTCAGGGACATCTTGGTTTAGCCAAAGCCATCAGGCATTTCAGTGAGAGAGAATTGTTTAACGTCATTGGCTGACTGAGGTCACCTGGACTACAGCTTAGACTAAGCACCTCATTGGTTCTTTTGAGATTTTTGTTTCTTAAAAGTTGTCTCAGGTTTCAACTTTCTGTTACCTAAGAAGTTAAGTTGTGAGTGTTTCTGCCATTTCACACTGAGGTAATCGAAGGAAGGACACTGAGCAAACTCTGAACTATAATATATAACATTAATTATCCTGTTTTTTTGCTTATTTTTTTCCTTATTTCTTTGTTATTTATAGCACTTTGTGTACTGTATATTTTTCTAGCTAATTTCACTGTGTGAGGTATTAACTGGAAATTGTCCACTTTTATTAAGCATTTGTTGGGTTGTTTGTTTCTGACAACTTGTTGCAGTTAAACTCTTTTTCCTAGAGGCTCCTTTAGCTGTTTAAAACTTTCATTTAAAGGCTCACTGCTGCTTTTCTGCTGTGAGAAACATTTCTGCAGTTTGTTTCCCACCCTCCCTCCCTATTGGTATGGTGTTTTTATAGTTGGTGGCTTTGCAGTTGCCCACCCCTAGTGTAAATTTGATCTGGGGCCCTCTTCTCAGTCTAGTGTCATTACCTCATTCTACCCAGTACAGGGAGAACATTGTTCAAATCAGTTTAGTTTCTGCTACTCCTTTCTCTCTTTCCACTAAAAAAAAAAAAAAAAAAAATTTCTAAGCTTGTTTCCTTCCTTTCCTGTGGGTAGTCTAGCCTGGATATAGATTTGCTATGTCCAGGACTATTTGTAAGCTTCTAGGCCCCCAAGCCTTTCTGTGTTGGAGGGAAGCCTTCTAGGTTAATTTTGTTTCTTAAAACTAGCCAGGTTTTTGTTTCAGCGCTCGTCTGTTTCTTTGACCTCAGCACTTGTTCAAAACTTATTATAAGCACTAAATAAGCTACAAATTACTATAACACTCAACTTTCCTCACTGTCTAGAGGAAAACAGCTTCTAGTACTTAACAAATAAGCACCTATCCAGGCATGTCTAAGGGTCAGCTCCCGGTGTTTTCTCCTGTCTACCTGATGAATCTGGGCATCTTGGGGCAATGCAGTAATTGCCTCAGGTACACAGACAACCCTCTCCTCCTACTACCCAACACTACAACCTGTGAGAGATGCACTTATATAGCCAAACTGGAAGCAAAGCTCTCTTCACCCAAGACTGGACTAGACAGTCAAGAGGAGAAGGTAAACACTTGCACCACACCACACTCAGCACATAGTCCCTCAAAACCTACACCACCAAAACACACACATAGAAACACAAAATACACACCTACATTCATGGAGGCTCTCAGTAAAAACCTGCCCAAGCAACATGGACCTCCAAAGCAGAAACACAAGCAACCTACACCCCCCAACACAACCCAAATGACACATAGCCTACAAACTCAGTGTGCCACTCAACCACAGCCCATAAGGCATAACAACATACCCAACACTCTAGTCATAGGTGACTCTATAGTCAGGCACACTGATGTTCCACTCACCAGGCTAAACAAGGAGAAAGTTACTGTCAGCTGCCTGTCGGGTGCCAGGATCTGCCACATAATGCATGCACTCAGGTCACTCCACAACAAGTACAAATATGCCTCTGTCATTGTCCATGTTGGTGTGAATGACCTGAGACGTACCTCCTTGGATTACATGAAAAGGGACATGGAGGAGCTGTCCAATCTTGTAGCCCAGGCAGGTATGACCCTAGCCCTGAGTAGCATCCTGCCATCACCCAGAATGATACCACAGTACAAGGACAAAATGATTGACTTCAACAATTGGCTAAGCTTCTGGTGTCATTCTAAGGGGATCCAGTATCTGTCTGCCTGGGATGACATGATCGACAAGCCACGATGCTTTGCCAGAGATGGCCTGCATCTGTCGCCCCTGGGATTCCGGATACTGGCTAAGGCTCTAGCCACCCCTATAGTGCCATTTTTAGGCAAGGTTCAAATGACAAATTCACCACCCTAACAGGTACAGGCAAGAAGAATCTGAGGGCATTGCTACTCAATGCTAGAAGTCTAAACCTCAAAATGCACTCTCCCGAGGCATTCCTTAAAATGGAGAACATCAACATCTGTGCAGTGACAGAGACCTGGTTCAAGGCTCCAGAGAGTACCCCTGCATTACCAGGCTATAATTCATACCATACCTTTCGGCCACCTAACCTGGACCAAAACACTAAAGGTGGAAGTGTGTCCATATTCATTAAGGATATCTACACCTCCAGGCTAGTTGCTCAGCATAATTCATCCGAGATTATTCAAGTGCAACTAACTCTGGGCAAGACCGCAATCCAAATTGTAGCTTGCTACAGATCCCCCACCATGCCCCAGGATTCCCACTCCTCATTTCTTAATACACTGGAAAATATTAGGGTACAACCTAACACCGTAATAATGGGCGATTTCAACTACCCTACCATTAACTGGGAAAACTACTCATGTACCAACTCTTGTGCTCAACGTTTTCTGGAATTCATAAATTCCAATGCCATGGATCAACTTATCCACACCCCCACCAGGGGCAGCAATATCCTAGACCTGGTTATTACCAACATGGGCAACCGGTGCTTCACACCACAGGTCAATTCCTCATTGGTCAGATCCGACCACAGGCTAATCACCCTAGACATCCACATCCCTCCCCCACCTCCCATTAGGGAAACCACAGTAAAAAATTTCTCCAAAGCCAACTTCACGCTTCTTAAGACAGAAGTGGCAAACTTCACGACACCCATGCTGATGGACAATAGAGGCGATCTATGCCTAACACACAAAGCTATGTCAAACCCAGAGCTTTTAGACATGCTCCACTTAAAGAAATCCCAATCCCTATGAGCTACACACTCTAGGGACCTAAAC
Organism: Protopterus annectens; assembly: GCF_019279795.1. Classification (NCBI taxonomy): domain Eukaryota; kingdom Metazoa; phylum Chordata; order Ceratodontiformes; family Protopteridae; genus Protopterus; species Protopterus annectens. The sequence continues at coordinate 155,833,964 of NC_056744.1, read as the reverse complement.
CTTGTCACCACAATAAACAGAACATGCTGGAGGGATAGATTTCTGTCCCAGAGGCTTCTCATACTCTGGAACAAACTACCTATCTATATCAAACAAAGTTCCTCATTAGCACTCTTCAAGAAACATCTTGATGATTGGATGGGAGATAGGAAATTCACCCCGGGGATCACTTCTGTGGCTCTGCTCGACAGTGTCAGAGGAAAATAATTTTCTTGGGTGGCGAAAGCCAGGGTACCTTTGGCTAGGCTTATATAGGCCCTAGGGCCAATAGCCTAGTACCTACCTATGAACCTATGAAGTGCAACTGTTACAGGGAAAAATACTTCTAGACCTATTAATGTTAAATGCCCTTTGTAATCAATTTGCAAATAACATTTTCAAATAGGTGCTTTAATTTAAAAACATACATCTCTCCTGTACATTTCTATTTCTAAATTATATCTAAGGATCCTCCAATTATTTTTAATCCCAGTCTTAATACTAGGAAAATACACATAAAACATAATGTCACAGGCAATGTTAAAATACAAAGATATGGTTTGCGTACTAAAATAATAAAATCTCCCATCATTTAAAACAGGTGGATACAGATATGGCCTTGCTTCCATTAATAATGTCTAAAACAGCCACTTTTTTATAACCTCGTTCAATGAATATTTCTTCCAACATTGTTGCAGTGCTGCGGTATCGTTGTCGCCTCACAGTAAGACGCTGTCCGGTTCGATTCTCAGCTAGAGCGTCTTCTGCATGGAGACATGCGTGAATAGGTGTACCTTCGTTGAAGGTTGTGCATCAGGGCTGGTAACTCGGCACGTAAAAATCAACTACCAATCATTAGCGCACCGGAGTTCTGCTGTGGCGACCCCTAACCGGGAAAAGCCGAAAGAAGGTATTGTTAATTCACCTGCAAACTTATGTTCATTAGAGGTCAGATGGAACAGATTGATTTCATGACTTTTAATAACATTGACCCTCATAATTATTCATGAAACTTAGTTTTCTGTAACACTAGATTCATAAGCATTGTTTTGTCTACCCATATTCACCTCAACATCTAAAAATTTGCCTTATCCAAATCGACATTCATATAAAATGTTAAGTAGATGGAATTTGAATTCAAATTAGAGAAGATTTGATTAAAACTGTCCATTAGGAAACTACGGAATTCTTATCCAATCCATACCTCCGTAAACATAGTTCTGTTGAAGCCACTCTTTTATCTATTCCTATAGCTGAGCACAACAGACTCTACATGCAGGTTCTAAAGACAAAAAGCCCCACGCTCAGATTATATCAAGGATAGGATTCACTACTGGTTCTTGAAGCAAATGAGCATGATTCACAATTGTAGAGCAAAGATAGCTAGAAGCACAATACAGCTTAAGTGCACATGGGCTCACAAACCAAAATACTGAAGAAGATGCCGATTACAAGCAAACTACAAGTAAAAAAAAAGTACAGTAGTATAAGTAATAACAGTAGATGGTTGAATAGTTCACTGTTGTAGTAACCTAAGCTATATGGGATGTATCTTGCTAAGATTCAGACATCTGGACAGTATTCAGAAGCATTTAAATGCCTTCCACATGCAGTGTACATTTGAGTGAGCATGACAGCCTGCTGGTATAGAAGCAGATGCATGGGCAGAAAAATTCAAAGTTTTATTGCCTCACAGAAAGGGAGGTATTTTTGGAGACTAGAAAAATTCTTGAACAGAATTCCTTTCCATTTTGATCCTCTAGTACAGATTCTATTATGCCTTGGGACAGCATATGAGACTTGATGGGAGGAAATACCTCTTAACTGTAGAGATTTTTGCTGAATGTCCAGATTTTTTGCCTTGTATTTTTAGTCTGTTTCTCATAAAACTGTAGTTCATTAGAACATCATTGGCAAATCTTTGAGTGTTGAAGTAAGAAAATAAAGGCATACATTTGCATTTCAAACTTCATATCCTTCCTAAAATTAATGCTGATGCAAAACCTGTTATTCTATCAACTTTCTAAGTTTGCAAGAGCAATGTTTAAAAAGTGTTATTTTTAGGCTTTTGTCCCCCCCTTATTTATGACTTTGTCCACATTTATTCCACTAAGAGGTTGAGAGGTATGGAGGTAGGTCTAATTTTCAGGATGAGGGTGAATTCCTAGGTTTGGAGGTAAAGGGTCCCATTGCCACTTCTACCCGTTTTGAATAATTTCTAGTATCCATCAATCAGATGTGACCTGGTTCCAAAAGCGAATGTACACAGAAAGATTTCTTGAAGAAAATTAGACAGTTGCCAGGATGGGGAGGGGAAAGAGTTGGAAGAGGGCCATAGTCTTTCTTATTAGACTGAGATTAAGACTTGAGTGTCCCTCCTTTATTCTTACAGTAAAATAAAAACAGAATAATCCAACTGCCCCAACATGCCACAACAAGCAACCAGTGCAGCAAAGAAAGAAAACACCTCAAACCAAATTGCAACTTTAATTTTACCACAAAAAATAAAATCAAAAGAGTAAACATTTTTTGTTCAATACATCCAATTAAGATTTTGTCAGACCCATTAAAAATATTTACATCACAATACTTAATAGTCCAGATACAAAAATGTGACAAATCAGCTGACCATATTAATAATCTAAGAAATTACAGAGTGAGTAAAAATGATTTGTGAAAAACAAGTATATATTTGTACCTATAACTAAAATGATACATTCAATCATATTTAAAAAAGTAAAAACAAAAACAGAAAAAACGGTAGGCCAGATTCATTAACACCTACATTAAGTGTACACCAAGTGTACACGGTCTATATTCAAGAACATCCCTACCACATTGCTTGTGTTTTCTAATCACTGGTTGAGTTTTCTCAGTTTCAGTCTCCCTTGACATTAATCTTCTGCTTTTGGCTTTTCCCAGTTAGGGGTCGCCACAGCAGATTACCTGTCCGCTCATGATTGGCAGTGGAGTTTTACGGTGTTGAGTTGCCAGCCCGCCACCCAACCTTCCACGGAAGGCACACACATGCACACACTCATGCCTAGGGCCAATTTTAGAGTATCCAATCCACATACTGCATGTCTTTGGGATGTGGGAGGAAACAGGGCACCCGGAGGAAACCCACACGACCACAGGTAGGACATGCAGACTCTGTACAGAAGGCACCCCAGCCAAGGATCGAACCGGGGAACCTCTTGCTGTAAGGCGACAATGCTAACTGCTGCACCACCATGGCCGCCCAGCATGAAAATTAAAATTAGGAGGAAGAAGGTATGAGTTAAGCTTATGCTGTCTTTTCACTCAGAATGATATACACTTAGTGTAAGCATTCATGAATCTGGTCTAATGCCTTCACACCCTTGCAGCCCTTAATTTTTAGACACTAGAATTAGAAATGGTGACATTAAAACCAAGAAAACAGCTGTATTCAATGTTCCCAGCTGAACTTTGTCAATCACAAAAAAAAACAAATAAATAAAACTATTATGAAATTTATACATGTAATAAAATATTTGTAAAGACCATTTTTAATATCTTTACATTTGATATCATACAAATACTTGTATATTCTTTTACAAAGCTCATTCCTCATTTTACTTAAGTAAAAAGCATCACAGGAGAGCCACTAGCTGAATAAACACATATTAGGGCAGCGTACAGAACTTTGGTAGTTAGCAACAATCATATATGGTCCCTCATTAATGTGTTTACTGTATTTACACACTACATGCTTAGTCATTTTTTGAACAGCCATTATTTACACCTCCTGCCAAATTATTGTCACTTTAATTGTTTTTATGTTCAAACCCTTTTTAAAAACAAAATTCGGGGCTGCCATGATTCATAGTATTCACATTATAGTCAATAGTGTTCTTCCAGTTCTTGTTTATATTGTTGATAATTGTGTCTGAAATACTAGTAAACAGGGGATGACTGCAGATCTTGAAAATTTTTGGTCAACTTTCCTAATTCTAAAATCAGTTGGTGCACTATTTATTATTAACAAAGGTGAAAAATCAATAGGTCTCCTCTTATTAATCTCTTCAGCAATGTTATGTACCATACTGTTTGAGTAATCACATTCCAGAAACAAGTTAACCATTTTTTTAACTTAATTAAAAATACAATGTCAACACTGACCACCCTAGACAATTTAATCATTTGAACACTAACCAAATTTCTCTTTTGCTAAAAGGGATGGTTGCTGTTAAAATATAGATATGCATCTTAAACTGTTAACTTCTTTTTCGAAAGTATACAGGAAACTATGTCCTTATCATAACATTCCATATGTGTTGTTGATCTTCATTCATTCATTACTGATGGGTAACGCTTCCGTCTTCGGAACTGAGTTGGCCGTTATAACAAGCTCATGCCAGCCAAAAAACTCTCAAGCTAAGCTTACCCATAGTACCCCTCTCTCTATCAACTCAGATCGAGTTTGCCTGTAAGAAAGAAAGTGGAGGCTTTATCTGAGCAAATTCCTTATCACAGAGCTTGGACCAAATCTGAACCTCCGGGAGTCTTTCAGAGGGGGTAGGAGGGTGGAATGTAATGAATGAATGAAGATAAACAACACAGATGGAACGTTATGGTAAGAATATAACTTCTTTATCTGATGTTGTTAATCTTCATTCATTCATTCATTACTGATGGGGCAGAGTCCCTAGCTACTTTATGTCCTGGGAGGCCCTATGGAAGGATATTCCTGAGCACCATTGAACCAAAGGATGCTCTCCCCCAGGAGACCAAGTCCAATTTGTAATGAGTGATAAAGGTATGAGGAGTAGCCCAAGTTGCCATTGCACAAATGTCATCCATGGAAGCTCTTGAATGGAAGGCAATAGATGTTGCAACTGATCTGGTTGTATGGGCTTTGACCTTGGTTCACAGAAGAACTTTGTTTTGTTGGTAGATAAAGGAAATACAATCTCTCAGGCATTTAGCTAAAGTTGCTTTAGAAACAGTTTTTCCCAATTTTGGCCCTGAGAAAGATATGAATAATTGGTCAGATTTTTGTAGTGATTTAACCCTGTCCAAGTAGAAATGTAATTGTCTATGCATATCAAGCAGATGCAGGCAATATTCTCCTTTATTAGAAAAATTGGGAAAGAAGACTGGCAGGTCAATTGTTTGATTAACAGTCAAATCCAAAATAACTTTGGGTAGGAAGGACGGATTAGTCCGGAGTGATACTCTGTCTTTATGAAAAAACATGTACGGATGTTTTATGCACAAAGCTTGTAGTTCAGATATTTGCCTTGCTGAGGCTATCAAGAATAGAGTTTTCCAGGATAAAAAGTTTATATCGCAAGTGGCAACAAGCTCGAAGGGAGGATGAGTCAAGGATTGTAACACCAATATCACATTCCAAGGTTCCATTAGCTCTTTGAAGGGTGGTTTAATGTGCATGACACCTTTCAAAAAGGTTTTACAGAAATGTGAGATATCAAGGACGAGTCCTGGAAGCCATTGCGGAAGTTTGAGATAGCCACCAGGTGTACTCAAATAGAGGAAGCTGCCTCTCCCAAATGGAGCAGGTTTGATAAATAGTCCAGTACAGAACTCACTGGAGCCGAGAAGAGGTCAAGTCTTTTCTCTTGAAACCAAATTATGAATCTTCTCCATTTGCTAAGATAAGGCTTTCTGTTGGATGGTTTGTGGGAGGCCAGAAGAATGTTTCATACAGGGGAGGATAAATTATTCTGCCTGGCAATTACTGGAAGTGGAGGAATCAAGCTGTCAGCTTGAGACTCTATATGTTCGGATGGATCAACCCTTGCAGGTGCTATAGCAATTCCAGAGTTAGATCTGGAATCCATGGTTGGTGGAGCAGGTGAGGTCAAACGAAGGGAAACCAAACTTGTTGGCCCAACAGGGAGCAATGAGGATTACTCTGTTCCTCAACCAAAGAGCTTTCTTTAGGAATTGCGGGATCAGAGGAAGAGGGGGAAAGGCATAAAGAAGTCCCTTAGGCCAATCATGTATAAGAGCATCCCTCAGGGACTCCCCCTGAGGGGGATCAGGGCAAAGTATCTGCTGCACTTGTGGTTTGCAGGGGATATGAATAGATTGCAGCAAGTCTGGCCCCAGCGACTGAAGATCTTCGTCGCTATGATAGGTTTGAGGGACCACTCGTGAGGCAGAAGAATGCATCTGCTCAGCTTGTCTGCAATTGTGTTGGAATCCCCAAGAATGTGCGTTATCAGAAAGTGGTTGGTAGATATTGCCCATTGCCAAATACTCATGGCTTCTCAACACAATGGGTAAGATTTGGTTCCCCTTGTTTGATGATATACCAGACTACAGACATGTTGTCTGACTGGATAGCAATTGTTCCTGACGGGAGGACAGATTTGAATGCTTGCAATGCAAGAAGCACTGCCCTCAGTTCTAGAACAGTGATATGCAGGTTGGCCTCCACAGGGGACCAAGTGCCTTGGACTGTCTTTCCCTGGAAGTGCCCCACCCCACTGCATCAGGGAAGCATCTGTAGTCACTATGGCCTTTGGCTGAGAGGGGGAGAAGGGACAACTCCATAGGTTTTTTTCTGGCTTCATCCACCAAATTAAGTCTTGTTTGCATCGACCTGTTATGCAGATCTGAAAGGACATAGGATAAGTTAGAGGGTACCACTGTGCTGCTAAGACCCACTGTAGGGGTCACATGTGTAGTCTTGCTAGGGAAACTATAGTAATAGATGCTGTCATTGATCCTAGCGGCTAAAGGAGAAAGAGGCTCTAGATCCCTGATTACGTGGATCCCCTATGCCTCTGGAGGGGTGTCTTCCTGATAAGTCCACCCCCCCTGCCCCGAGGGGAAAACTCGCCACGTGTGTCACGGAAAGGACCCTGGATTTTCCTGTAACACATCTTTCCACTCCTCTGATTCCTAGAGAAGGATCATGGGCATGGGGGGGGGGGGGATCGCACACCCATGGCAGAGAGGGTCTTGCAGTCCTTTTCACACCTGGCTAATGTGTCTTTTACTTTGGGCCAAAAAAGAAAGGAAGCTTCCACAGGAGCATTGAGAAAGGAAGACTTTTAAAAGGGTCCGCAAAATCACATAGGTGCATCCAGGGGTGACGTCTCATGAAAACGCCCGCACACGCTGCTCTAGCCGCCCCTTCAGTAGTATGAGAAATCAACCGCATGGAAGAGTTCGATATAGACTCCAGGGTGGCAAGCTGTGAGGCAACTTTGTTGCATACCTCATCAGATACTGCTCCTGCTAGTGTTCACGAGAGTTCTGTCATCAGGTCGCTCTGGAGACGGGTAAAATGGGCCAAGTAATTCAAGGACCGAATGGCAAAGGTCGATGAAGCATATACCTGCTTCCCCAACCTGTCCATCTCTCAAGACTCTCTGTTTGGGGGGTGGACAGTAGAATTCTCCTTGGTGAGTTCTTTCCTAGTGGTTGCTGCCACCACCATAACGTCTACTGGTAAGCCTTTGGACCAATGGGGGTGATCCTCTAGAGGGGAGAGAATTTTGTCTGTCTCCGGGGGATAAGTTCAACGGTGTCAGGATTCCTCCAAGCACGCTGCATGATGAGCTGAACTAGATCATCTGAGGCAGGGTCACCCAGGAAGTAGAGGGTCGAGCACAGAAAGCCTGCAAGAATACAGATTCCTCAGAGGAATGGTTGGTGTGCTTCCAGTCTCCTCGCTGCTTTATAATTCCTAGTATGTTTCCAAAGGAAACATCTTCAGTGGGGCGACCATGGGGACCCTTCCCCTCATTGTAATCTGTATCTTTGGTTAGTGATTCTTCAGGGGAATCCACATGCTTCCTCTTGCATGATCTCTTACAGGGTACCTCCTCAGTGGGGGTATCTGAAGAGGACTCTGAAGAGTGGGTGCCCTGTGGAAGGGTATCTTGAGGTTCCTGTGCTCGATGTCCCTGAGTAGTGGACTGTGTCAGCTGCGGTTCAGAGGACATGTATATGTGGCATTCTGGCGCCAAAGGAACCCGCTGCAAACCTGCTGAGGCAAGTGCCCTCTCCATCACCTGGAAAGCAGGCCCACCTGAAGAGGGATGGGAGCCTGGAACTTAGAAAGACAACCTCAGAACCAGGGTCACACCCCGTTCCGATGGGACTACCCCAGGGAAGGAGCCACAAGAGGACTCAGTGCCACCAAGTCAACTGGAACCGTAGTAGACAGTGCCATAGAAAAAACAGGTGCCATACTAGCCGTCACATTGCCGACAGACCAATTACGAGCCCAAGGATGGGTCGGCTCCAACTGAGTCGAGGACCACAGGGTAAATTCTGAAGCCATGGTACAATCTACCAATGGAACCAAAAAAGCTGGAACTGGAATAGAAATTGGCGTCGAGGGCTCTGATTCCTCCAAGGAGGTCGAAGGTGGAATATATGTTGGAGTCTGTGGAGAAAATTCCTTGGCTCTGGGTGGGAGGAAGCATTTAGAAGGAGTTAGAATTCCTCTGGCCACCAGGAGCTGATCCACGAGTCTCACTACGTCGAGTTCCCAAAGGCTCCTGGAGGAGCAGGTTGACATCCCAGATGCAGAATCAGGGCGTTCTAGAAAAGGACTCAATTGTTGTCCAAAAAAGGGATCGACCATTGAGAAGTATCAGGTCCGAGGTAAGATTTCACCCTTCGGCACTGTGGTCAAAGGGCCAGTAGGTTGTGCAGGAGGGGGGGTACTGACCTTAACTGTGGAGACTATTTTTGATGCTTAGAGGGGCATCAGTACCATAATAGGGTCTATGTCAAATAAATGAACGCTTGAAATGTCGATCGTCATATGGTCGAGACCATATGATCGACATTTCAAGAGTTCGAAGGTTGACTTTAACGGGGCCATATGGTGCAGAATGGGAGAATTTCCCTTTTCTACACTGAAGTGCGGTCTCAGAGTTGGTATATTTAAGTGGGGGGGGGTGTGGGGGGCTCGCACTGTTAAGGTATGTTTTTCTTTTCTTTTTTTTAATTATATATTCGAACTTTCAAATATCTACCATATGGTCTCAAACATATGGTATTCGACATTTTTGAAAGTTCGAATATATAACATAGACCCCCATAATACAGGCTGGTACCATAGGAGTTGAAGTCTTGTAAGGTTCCATAACTGCGGACAGCACCGTAGAAGTGGATAGAGGCCCTGGTGCTGAGAACCCTGGTGCTGAGAATGGCACAGTAGAAAGGGTTTGACACCCTAGTGTTGAGATTGCAAAAGTCAGTTTAGGATGTTTTGCCTTTGGTTCCTTGGGAGACTTAACAGATTTAGTCTCACTGGTATGTGGAGAAGAAGGTACAGATTGAATCCTCCTTTTATGTTCCTTCTTAGGAGGGTTTGAGCCCTCCACCTCAGAGCTTCTGAGAAAGGACTTTTAGAAAACCTTTTAGTATTCATTTATTTTTCCTCTCAATAAAAGTGCGGACACTAAAGCACTTACATAAGTCACATAGGAGTTGAACTTTCAAGTGCAGTACCCTGAGACAATAAACACAGGACAAATGTCTGTTAGAATTCAACATTTTCCTACACACTGATCACATTGCTTAAAGCCTGTTGTCCCCTTCTTATCAGCCATTATCAACAATTCAAGTAACAAGTCAGCAATGAAGGAAAGGCCCTGTCAGAATAACAGTATATGAAGCAGGCACACCCACATACACACACACAGTCAAGAAAAGGAAGAACTGATTTTTTATTTTTTTTTTAATTACCAACAATGGTCATGAAGAAATACCCAATGGGTAAAGCGAAGGAAAGGAGAGAGGGGAGGGGGACACCAGCAATGGTATTAGAGATTACCACAGAGGTAAAGGAGGCCTGTACCAGCAATGGTATGAAGAAATACCAAAATTTGGTAAAGAAACAGAAAAGAGTCACTCAACAGGTAGCAAGGGTAAGCAAATTATAAACGACTAATATTAAGGTAGAAAAATCTCAAAAGTAGAGAAAAATTATCTAAGTTGAAATATATATTCTAAACCACTTAGCGTGAGAGCTGGCTTGATGTGTCTTAATACTCTATATGGCAAACAAGATCTGAGGTGATAGAGAGAGGGGCACTATGGGTAAGCTTAGCTCAAGAGTTTTTTGGCAGGTGCAAACTTGTTATAACAGCTGACTCAGTTCCAAGGATGGAACCGATACCCATCAGTAATGAATGAATGAAGATTAACAACATCAGATCATTATTTTCTGATTTCCTTATCTTTGTAAATAATAACAACTAAATACTGTAAAGTAATGACTTAATTAATTGATTCCATAAACCAATATATTCCTTCATAGGATCATAGGAAGTTACTAGGCTAATGACCCTAGGTTTCTCATAAGTCTACCCAAGTTCTACCCTTATTTCCAAGATCAGCATCTATTGCCCCTGTCCAAGAGGGACATGGGTGGAACCCCCGGGGTGAATTTAAGGTTAACCATCCAATCGTCCAGACTGCGTTTGAAGAGGGCCAATAAGGTGTTCTGTTTGACATGAAGTGGGAGTCTGTTCCAAAGGTATGGTAACCTCTGAGAGAGAAATCTGTCTCTCCAGCAATTTCTATTAATGTCACATACCAGGTTAAGGTCTTCAGAGTGAGTAACCCATGTGCCATTTTACTTACGGATATGTAGCATTTCCAATAAAGCAGGGTCAGAGATTGCCTTGTATGCAAGGCAGAGATTGCCTCTGAGTAGTCTGTATGAAACATAATAAAGTGACAGTAATTCCAGATGATATACATAGGACAGATGCTGAAGACCTTGAATTTTCTTTGTGAGGAACCTTTGTGGTTACTGCAGTTGCTGCAGGTGCTTGGAAAGATACATACCAAAAGAGACGTTGTACTCAATTATTAGCCTGATGAGGGAAGAGTACAAGGAGATTATAACTTCTTTTTTTCCTGGAGACAATACCCTTACTTATGAGATGAGCAGTATAGAATGCCCTTCTTCCCATTGTGGAGACATGGTGGTCAAAGTTAAGGTTGCTGTCAACCTTTGTGCCCAGGTCTCTCACCACTGAGTGCATATTTAAGGTGTTGCTATTGATGTGGTAATTATTAGGACATTGCTCATACCAAAAGGGATGATACATTTTTTTGCATTGAGTTTAAAGCCATGACTTTGACACCAATCATTTGTTTATGTAAGACACTCTTTTAGGATGCTGACATCATTTGGAGATTCTATGACCACTCCCAGTTTGCAGTCATTAGTAAACTTTGTCAGCCACAGACCTTTAGTTTTTGTGTGTACTTCAGAGAAATAGATTCTAAACAGTATAGGTCCCAGGACTGATCCCTGTGGAACACCACTGGTTACAGGTCTGCTGTTTGAGGTGGATCCCCTATTTTGACTATATGGGTTCTATCAGTGAGCCAGTTAATGACCCATCTAATGACATAAGGGTTGATACTTAGCTGGGTGAGTTTGTCAATGATGCCTGAGTAGGGGATAGTGTCAAACACCTTAGCAAAGTCTAGGTAGGTTGTATGAACAGATTTCCATTCATCCAGAGCTTTAGTGACTGTCTCAAAGAAGTCCACCAGGTTTAATAGGCATGATTTCCCTTTGACAAATCCAAACTGAGTAGGGTCAAGTGTTTGGAGATTACCTATATCTTTGATGATAAGGTCCATGATGATTAGCTCCATAACCTTGCAGATAAGGCTAGTCAGGCTAATAGGTCTATAGTTCCCAGGGTCAGTGGAAGCACCATCTTTGTGCAAAGGAATAACGGTGGCTGTTTTCCATTCAGCTGGAATGAAGCCAGTGCTTAGACTATGATTGAAAACAGTACCCGATGCTGTTGCTAATTCTTGTTGGAGCACATGCAGGACGCAGCCTAGGATGTTATTAGGTCCCATAGATGCTTTGTTTTTGGCATTAGAGAGGGCATTTATGACCTGCTTTTTTAGACATACAAGGTAGGGGGACAGGTGGTAGGGATGTCATGGGGTATGTGTGGAGGGAACAGGGGAGAGAAGTTTTCACAGAACCGCAGTAAAATGGTCCTTCATGCCACCAGTCATAAACATAATTTTATCATCAAATTTAGTCATAGTCAATAAATGTAAAAAGTGCCATAAGTTCCTTAAAATGTAATTGTTACCTTTACATAACTGTTTTAGTTTAAAATTAAGAAGTTATGTACTTACCATAACGTTCCATGTTTGTAGTCCATCTCGCCTATATTCTTGCTGGATGGGTTCGGAGCCGAGGGACTCGTCCGATACTAAAGCTCTAGAGCTTTTTCTGGCTCAAGGCTATCCCCTATCCCACAGTGTACCACGGCAGTTCCCCAGATCTTGTTTCTAAGGAAGTAACTAAATACATAATAGTAATTATATTATCAATAACTATGTACATGCAAACAAAGGGTCTTTGTTTTACTATTCATGCCATGTGGACAGACAACTATAGCAAGGTCAGGCAGCATAATGGATAGTCCACCAGTTCCTCCACGATACAGTAAGGGGGGAGGAGGGTGGGATGCAAGAATATAGGCGAGATGGACTACAAACATGGAACATTATGGTAAGTACATAACTTCTTAATGTTATATAGTCCATCTCGCCTATTTTCTTGCTGGATGGGACAGCATCCCCAGCACCTTTATCCCGGGTGGCTCAAGCAAAGAGACTCTTCAGCACAGTGAACCCAAAGGATGACCTGTCCCGGGAGGCCAAATCCAATTTGTAATGAGTGACAAAGGTATGAGGTCTTGCCCAAGCAGCTGCTGCACAAATGGTATCAATTGGGAGTTTTGATTTGAAGACATATGAAGCTGATACTGCTCTAATTGAATGACCTTTTACTTTAGCAAGTAGTTGTTTCCCAACATTTTTGTAAGCAAATGAAATGCAGTCTGAAAGCCATTTAGACAGAGTCACCTTGGAAACAAGACAAGCCTTTGTTTTTCTCTGAGAAGAAAACAAACAATTGGTCCGATTTCCTAAAATTTTTAGTCCTGTGCAGGTAAAACTGGAGAATTCTATGGAAATCTAATTGATTTTGTCTGTATTCTGAATTATTACTGTAATTGGGGAAGAATACTGGTAATTCAATAGTTGTGTTTAGATTATGTTCTGAACATACCTTAGGGAGGAAAGAAGGATTAGTTCTTAGGGAGACTCTATCCTTATGGAATATAATATATGGAGGTCGAATGATCAGAGTGTGCAATTCTGAAACCCTCCTAGCAGATGTTATAGCTAGTAAGAACAAATGTTTTCCAAGACAACAATTTTAAGTTGGATGAAGAAGATGGTTTGAATGGTGGAGAAATCAATGAGGTCAGAACTAAGTTTAAGTCCCAGGGCTCCAGAGGTTGCCTGATTGGAGGTCTAAGAAGGAGGACTCCTTTCAAAAAGGTTTTACATAAAGAGTGGGACATAATAGGATTCCCATGTTCCCAAAATGATAATTTGAAATGGCAGCCAACTGAACTTTAATGGTAGCAGCTGCAGCTCCTTCTTGAAAAACAGATGCAAGGAAGGACAGGATAGACTCTATGGGGGCTGAGTAGGGATCTATGCCTTGTTTAGCTGCCCAAATGGAAAACCTTTTCCATTCGCTGGAATACAATTTCCTGGCAGACGTTTTGTGGGAAGAAATAACAATGTGTTTAAGAGTAAGAGAAAGGGATATACACCTGGCTATTCTTGGAACTGGAGCAGCCATGCTGTCAGTTTCAGGGTTTGGATGGTAGGATGGAACTGTCCTGATTGGTGAATCTGAAGGCCTGGAGATGGTTCCAGAATCTATGGTTCCTCCAAGAGATAGGGCCACAGGAAGGGGAACCAGACTTGGCAAGGCCAGTAAGGAGCAATGCGAATCAGGGTACTCTTCAACAGTTTTGCTTTCTGAATCACTTTGGGTATGAAGAAAAAGGGAGGAAAAGCATAAAGAAACCCCGAAGGCCAATTGTTGACCAGAGCGTCCCTAGGTGACTTCCCTGGATGGGAATGAGGGCAAAGTAGTTGCTGCATTTGGCGTTCATATACGTGGCGTATAGGTCGCAGCAAGGGTGGCCTCATTTGCAGAAAATCTCTTCTGCAACTTCTGTTTTCAGGGACTACTCGTGAGGCATCAGAATTGCTTGACTCAGTTTGTCTGCTATCACATTGGACTTCCCCGGAATGTGCGTTGCTACCAGAAAACATTGAGAGTCCATCGCCCATTTCCAAACTCTCTGTGCCTCTCAGCAAAGTGGGTAAGACTTGGTTCTTCCTTGCTTGTTTATGTATCAGACTACAGACATGTCTGATTGAATCGCAATTGTCTTGGTGGGAAGAGAACTGTGGAATGCTTGCAACGCATATAGCACTGCTCTCATCTCCAGAACATTTAAATGCAAGTGGTTCTCGTGATCCTGTCAGATACTTTGGGCCGTCATTCCCAGATAATGTCCCCCAACCTATCTGGGAAGTGTCCATGGTCAAGACCGCATTTTGTTGTGGGAGAACAAGGGGACGACCTAGATAAAGCTGATCTGTATGTAACCACAATGTTAGATCCTTCTTGCAGGAGTCTGTAATGAGTATTTGGAGGGAAAAGGATAGATCCTGCATTGACCACTGGGCAACTAGTAGCCACTGAAGTACTCTCATGTGTAGACAGGCTAGAGGAACTAAAAGAACGGTGGATGCCATAGTCCCTAGAATTTGAAGAAATATTCTGGCCTGTACTTTGTCTTTGTTAGCAAGAACCTGACTTAGTTGTGCAACGATTCTATCCTTTCTGGTGTCAGTTTTACTGTCATGGTGGTTGAGTCAATGATTAAGCCTAAGAAGACAATGTGCTGCGATGGAGATAAAGTGGATTTTTTTAGATTTACTGTAATTCCTAATCTAGTGCACAAGGACAGAGTCTCGTCCCTGGCTCGGATTAGTTGGTGCTTGGTGGTAGCAGTGAGGAGCCTGTTGTCTAAGTATGGAAACACCCGGAATCCCTGACGTCTCAGGTGAGCCGTGACCACTGCCATATATTTGGTGAACACTCTGGGGTTGTAGTGAGGCCAAAGGGCAGTGTTCAAAATTGAAAATGACTGTCTCCCAGCCGAAAGCGTAGATGTCTTCTGGAGCTCCTGTCCATTTTGATATGGTAGTATGCGTCCTGAAGATCTATGGAGTACATCCAATTCAATAAATGGAAAAATTGACTGCAGAGTGATCATATGGAACTTTGATTGTTTTACAGACTTGTTTAGCTTGCTGAGACTTAGAATTGATCTCCCGTCCCCGGTCTTTTTTGGAACTAAAAAGAATCCTGAATAAGTTCTGGATCCTATTTGCTCTGTGGGGACTTCTTGGTTGACTCTTTTCTGAAGCAATGAGAAGACCTCTGATGTTGCACAGTCTGTTTGATTGGGTGGCACATCTAGTAAAGACCAATTTTCAGGGGGATTGGAAACAAAGGGAATGAGGTAAGCAGTGGAAATTATATTTTGTACCCATCGATCTTGGGAAATTTGTAGTCAGGCGCTTGGTTACAGTGAGAGATGACCCCCGACTGCCTCCAGAGACAGACAGTCGGGCAACCCCTCAGGAGTGATGAAAGGGTCTATCAGAGAAAGTATCTCTATCACTCTGGTGTTTCGGACCCCCTGTGCTGCGAGTGCAGCACCTTCAGTTATAACCTCCCCCTCTGCCTCTAGGGGAGGGATGACCTTGTGCTTGAGGAAAATCTTTTTGGGATTTACAAAACCACATTTTCCCTCCTGTTTGACCCTTAGGATAGGGTCTGGAAGGAAGGGAGAAACGGACTCCAACAGCAGATAAGGCTTTCCCTTCCTGCTCGCACCTGGTCAAAGTCTCTCTTACCTGAGGTCCAAAAAGAGTTGAACCATCAAAGGGGACATTGGTAAAGGAAGACTTGAAGGATTCCATAAAATTGCATAGATGCATCCAGGAATGTCTAAGAGAGATCCCTGCTGTTGCCCCCCTGCTCGCTCCATCAGATGCATAGGAAATGAGCCTCATGGAGGAGTTAGCAATAGAGGTAAGGGTGGAGAGCTGCGCAGATACCTTGTCAGCAGATTCCAAAGCTACTGAACCCTGAAGGGTATCTCCCAACTCCTTTAGGAGATCCCTTTGAAGCCTATTAAAATGGGACAGGTAATTCAGCGATCGTAAGGTAAAGGCCACTGAAGAAAAGGTACACTTTCCATACCTATCCATCGTCCTAGACTCTTTATTAGGAGGATGGATATTAGAGGATGTCTCAGATAACTCCTTTTTTGTGGCGTATCTATTATATAGATAATATAGCTAATATATTTATTCCAGCAATCACAGAATATCAAGAGGCAGGTGTGAGATTCAAGCTAACGTATCCAGCTGTCTTCAGAATATTTTTCCTAGAGGATCAAAGGCATTTTTAGTGCAGAAGAGGCTAAGGAAGAAATACAAATGTTTATCCAACAAAAAGTGAGCCACTAAACAGAAGGGGACTCTACTTCTTATTTTTCTGACAATAAAGCTCATAGAAAGACTTTATCAATTAAACCTTTCCCATTGTCCCAAAGTAAAATCCTTGTGACAGATAAAAACACAATAGTTAAATAGAAGGATCAGGAGTACACTGGACTTGAACCAGAGTCTGTTGTTGAGAGATGGAGATTATCAGGAAGAAAACTAGCAACACTGAAATTAGTAAATAAATGGGAGACTATAAAGCATCATCCACATTTGTGAAATATGGCTTTGCAAGAAAAAGTGGCTGAAAAAAAATGGAATTTTTATTGGCTTTGTTAAATTTGTGGGTAGACTGTAAAGGATAAACCTGATTTATGTCATTAATGTTTAGAATGACACTAAAAGGAAAAAAATAAGTAATTGCAAGTAAAACAAATTTTGTTTTAGTAGCATTTGTATAAAACATTTCATGACATATAAACTGCATGTTAGAGTTCCGTAGGTTGCAGTTAGGAGTATTTTAAATGTGTGGGGAGAATCCTTTCAGGGACAGTTGAATATGTTAAAAATATTAAAGTAAAAAAGAAGTTATGTACTCACCATAATGTTCCATCTGTATTGTTGATTTTTCATCTCTCCTCACATATGGGTCCGGATCCAATTCATCAGCTCAGACTCTGCCATTACCAAGTTTGTGGCAATCAAAAAGCTCTTGGATACTTCCTCTTACCCACAATGCATCTCTCCCCATTACCTCAGATCTTGTTTCTAGAATTATAACCACAGAAAAAGGAATTTTAGTTCTTAATACCCAAAATGATTTTTAAAGGAAACCATTTCTGGAGTATAAGGAAAACAACCTAGTATTTGAAAATATCTTCCTGTTCAACCAAAAACCCCAAGGAAGAGGGTTAGAGGAAGGAGATGTGAGGACAGATGAAAAATCATCAATACAGATGGAATGTGATGATGAGTACATAACTTCTTTATCTGATATTGTCAATTTTGTCATCTCATCTTCACATATGGGACCAAGTCCCTAGCTACTTTTACCCCAGGTGGACTCACAGGAGAATGTTCCTCAGAACCATTGCTTCAAAGCAGGCTCTTCCTCTGGAGACCAAATCTAACTTGTAATGCGTGATAAAGGTATGATGGTTCACCCATGTGGATGCTGCACAAATATCATCCAAGAAAGCATTCGTCTGGAAGACTGCAGATGTGGCCATCGCCCTGGTAGAGTGAGCTGAAATGGATTTGAGAGGTTTCATGCCTTTTGAGGTGTAAATGAAGGAAATGCAGCTAGAAAGCCACTTTGATAAGGTAACCTTGGAAACTGGTTGGCCTTTCCTAGGGCCTGCAAAGGCAATAAACAATTGTCTTGCTTTCCAAAACTCTCTAGTTCTATGTAAATAGAAATTTAACTGTCTTTGAACATCTAACAAATGCATAATATATTCACCCTTATTACAAAAATTAGGGAGGAAAACAGGCAAATGTATAGCCTGATTAATATTTGTTTGTGAAACAACTTTGGGCAAAAAGGAGGGGTTGGTACACAAAGAAACTTTTCCTTTATGAAAAAACAAATATGGGGGCTGGGAAGAGTTCCTGAATTTCTGAAATCCATCTCGCAAGTTTTCCAGGATAGGAATTTAATATCACAAGTTGCTTCAGGTTTGAAGGGTGGTTGAACAATCAGACATAGTACATTAAGATCCCAAGTGGGAGAAGGATCCTTGTGGGAAGGTCTTAGCATGGTCCCTTTTAAGAAGACTTTGCAAAGTTTGTGGGAAATGAGAGATATGTTGTCTATCCCACTGTGAAAATTTGACATGGCTGCTAATTGGACCTTAATAGTAGAAGTTGCAGCTTCCTTACTGAATAGATGGGCTAAAAATTCTAGAATAGAATGAATTAGGAGTCATGAGAGGATCCATATTGTGTTGTTGAGCCCAAACTACAAACTTCTTCAATTTACTCCTATAGAGTTTTTGAGTGGATGACTTATGAGAGGACATCAGATTATAATGGACCAGGGAGAAGAGCATAGGTTGTCTGGCAATCAGCAGAACTGGGAGAACCAAGCCATTAGCTTGAGGGTGTGAAGGTTGGGATGAAACATTCCTGTCGGGTGTGACAGTAGGTCTGGAAAGAGTTCCAGAATCCAGGGCTCCTTCTGTAGATGAGGTCAGACAAAAGGAAACAAGATTTGTCTAGGCCAAAATGGGGCAATAAGGATTGCTGCTCTCTTCAACCTGGTGGCTTTCTGAAGGAATTTGGGAATCAGTGGAATGGGGGGAAAGGCATACAATAGTCCGGTACACCAATCGTGTATTACAACATCCCTCAGGGACTGCCTTGGTGGGGGAATTAGGGTGAAGTAGCTGTTGCATTTGTTGTTTAGGGGAGAGGCAAAGAGGTCACAGCAAGTCTTGCCTCCTATGTGTGGAAAATGTTCTCCACTACATTCTGGTTAAGGGACCACTCATGAGGCATGAGAATGGCTCTGCTCAACCTGTCCACTATCAAGTTGGACCTTCCCACAATGTGCCTTGCTACAAGAAAGCGGTTTGATGAGATTGCCCATTGCCACACTCTGGGCGCTTCTCCACACAGAGGGTATGATCTGGTTCCTCCTTGCTTGTTTATGTACTGAATCACTACAGTCCCCAGAGGAAGAGCAGTCTGAAATGCCTGCAACACTAGAAGCACTGCCCTCATCTCCAGGATGGACCAGGTTCCTTGGACAGTCTTCCCTAGATAATGCCACCTACCCAATCTGAGAAGTATCTGTAGTCACTATAGCCTCTGGTTGAGGGGGGACAAATGGGTGACCTTGTGTCACCAGTTCTGAACAAATCCTCCATGAAAGGTTCTTTTTGCACGTTTATTATAAAAATTTGGTGATACATCGGTTGGTGAATTATTGACCACTAAGCCGCCAGAAGCCATTTCAGGATTCGCATTTGAAACCTGGATAGTGGAACCAATACAACTGCCATGGCCATAGATAATAATGCCTGGAGAACATAGTGGGCAGCTAACTTCTTATTCCTGATTAACCTTGAAGTTTGCCATCTGATTGTTAACACTGTGGAAGGAGGAAGTTTCACAATCATTTGAGTGGTGTCTAGTAGTGTCCCTATGAACTCTAGTGTTTGACTGGGTTCCAAGTGAGATTTTTGGTAATTTATGGTAATGCCTAGCTCAGACCAAACTTGAAGCACACAGTGTCTTGCATGGATAAGTAGATGCCTGGTTGGAGTGGATATGAGCCAGTCATCTAAATAAGGAAACACTGGGAATCCTTGACGTTTCAGGTGAGCCACAACCACTGGCATGCATTTGGTGAACACTCAGGGGGTGGTAGTGAGACCAAAGGGCAGTGCTCTGAACTGGTAATGACTGGCTCCCAGCTGGAAGTGTAGATATCCTCTGAAGTATCTGTACATTTTTTATAAGTCAGTACGCATCCTGAAGATCTATAGAGCACATCCAATAATCATATTCCAGAAAAGGAAGTATGGACAGTACCATGACCATTTGGAACTTGCAAAGTTGAACTGACTTGTTCAATCTGCTGAGATCCAGGATGGATCTTCAGTCCCCTGTTTTCACTGGAACCAAAATGAACCTTGAGTAAGTTCTGAATCCTCTCTGATTTCGGGGGACTTCTTGGATTACTCTTTTTTTCAGCAGTTTTTGAATGTGAATGACTGCCTGATTGATCCCTTTGACTGGGTGGAATGTCTGGGATTTTCTTGTTGGGAGGGGCTTGTTGAGAAAAGAGAATCTGATAACCCCTGGATATTATCCTCTGCACCCACATATTGGAAGTTATCTTTTGCCAGGCTCTCCAGTGCAGGGATAGTCAACCCCCTATTGTGTCCAGAGGTAGACAATTGAACCTCTTTTCAGGAGCATTGAAAGGGCTTCCCGAAGAAAGACTCCCAGGACCCTTGGTTCTGTAGACCTCCTCTGCCATGAGAGTGATGTCTTCCATTATTGTTTCTCCCTCTGCCTTTGGGGGAAAGCTCTCCACATGTGTCTTGGTAGGACCCTTGAGGCTTCATGAACCACATTTTTCAGCTGCCTCTCTGACCCTTAGGATAACATCTCTGAGGAGCTGAGAAATGTATGCCCATGGCAGAAAGAGTCTTACATTCTTTCTCACACCTGGATAGTGCATCTTTGACTTTGGAACCAAAAAGAGATGTGCCGTCAAACGGAGCATTGATGAACGAAGACTTATCAGGTTCCATAAAATCACAAAGGTGCATCCAGGTATGCCTCTTCACAGAGATGCCGGAACCCGCTGCTCTGCTCATTTCTTCGGCTTCATGCACAATTAGCCCCAAGGAAGACTTGGCTACAGAATGTAAGGTGGCTAACTGAGAAGCTACCTTCTCTTTAGCTCTCTGAGCTACTGCTCCTTCAAGGGTATCTGAAAGTTTCTTGACCAGATCCCTTTGCAACTGGTGAAACGTGAAAGATAATTCAATGACCGCAAGGCAAAGATCACTGAAGAGAACACTCACTTCCCACATGTATCCATTATTCTAGAATCCTTGTTCGGAGGATGGATAGTTGAATTCTCCCTGGAGAGTTCCTTCTTGATCGCTGCCACCATGACCATGGCATGTACTGCAACCCCTTTTGTCCAAAAGGCCTTATCAGAGGGAGTGGTTATAATTTTGTTTGGTCTCTAAAGAACAGGTTCAATGATATCTTGGGTCGCCCACACCTGCCGAGAGATCCATCCTATAAGCTCATCAGTGGGTGGAGTCACCCAGGAGGTAGATGGGCAGAAACCAAAGGCAGCCAGGAACACCGACTCCTCAGTTGAAGTATTGCTGGACTGCCAGCCACCCCTCTGTTTCAGAATCTTCCCAAAGGAATCATCCTCAGGGGGTGACCATGAAGATCCTTCTCCTTCCTCGAGGTCAGTGTCTTCCATGGCTGACTCCTCCATGGAGTCTAAGTACTTCCTGTTGTAAAGTCTCTTCCTAGGGACCTCCTCAGTGGGGTAGTCTAGGGAGGTATCGGAAGAGTCAGGGGTACCCGGATGGGTATCCTGGCGTCTGAGGTCCCACTGTCCCTGTGGAACATGGTGATAAGAAGATGAACACAGAGTATCTTGCTGGGATTGTGGATCCGAGGGGGCAACTGACCTTTTAGATGCAGTGGCAGCTATAGCCCTCTTCAAATCCTCAAAGGCTGACCACTCCTGAATGGACGAGAACTCCAGCTCTGACAAGCCATGCTTTTGGAATGGGGTCCCCTCCTGTCCAGAAGACAGCTCACCCAGGGTTGAAGCCAGATATGAACTCACCTTTGCAGAAGTCCAGAGATGCATCAACTGCACTGAAGACCTGGGAGTCAAGCTCACTCGAAGTTCACTACGGCTCCAGGAACTCTCCAGCTCCATAAAGGCTGAAGAGCTCCAAGCGAAGGTCTGATCCGAGGAAGAGGATGGCTCTGGATCAAAGCTGAAAGGCAGCAGGCATATCAGATCCAATAGCTCTGAAGCTTGCCCTGAAGTCAGAGGGGGAATGGATGGTTTAGGCAGACCTGCCTGGCACCGCAAGGGTCGAGGGGGACTTAGTGATGCCCTGCACCCACACAATTTTCTGCACCATCCATTCCACATCTTCTTCACTAAGGCCACTGATCAAATAGGAAGAAGAGGCAGATGGAGACCTTGGCTTTGATAAGAAGGAAAACGTTACCCTTGATGGAACCGGATCAAAGGTCAGGGAGTACCATGTCCTTGGTAGTGTCAAGATAGGCCTGAAGGGACTAGTTGTCAGATCCAACATCAATGGATCTGATCTATCCTTACTAGATGGGATCGGAGCCAAAGAATCCAGATCCAACTGGGTAGAGATCAGTGCCAAAGGCTCCGATAGCATCAAAGACTCCACAGGCTTGGGTGATTTTGATATTTTCAATTTCAGCTCTGAAGGATCCTTTAGTGTAGAAGAGGGTCTCTTTTTGTTTCCTTTTTCAAAGGATCTAGAGGAAATAGATGAAGCAGGGATTGATTGAGCTGATTTCATCTTTATGGATGAGTCAGATTTTTCTTTAC
Organism: Protopterus annectens; assembly: GCF_019279795.1. Classification (NCBI taxonomy): domain Eukaryota; kingdom Metazoa; phylum Chordata; order Ceratodontiformes; family Protopteridae; genus Protopterus; species Protopterus annectens. The sequence continues at coordinate 155,811,496 of NC_056744.1, read as the reverse complement.
TGCCAGAAATAGCCTCCCCAAAGGCCAAAGGCAACATACCCCTCATGATGAGCTTATTTTTTCTCTCCACTAAAGCTTGATGATTAAGAGTGACAAGGCACACAAGCATCTTGCAAGTGAAGGGGGCCAAAGTAATAGACACACAGTGAGTGCGAGTTGCTAACAGGGATGTTGCACCCGCACTTTGTGCATTTTTTTAAAACCAGCAGGTTTCTTTTGTTTTTCTGCCATAATGCAAGGAAAAGGAACAGACGGAGAATCCATTCACACAGGCACATGCACACTTAGAGAAAAAAAACAGCAAAAGAGAGAATGTTTTTTAATAAGAATAGATAGAAATAAAAGGAAGGGGAGAACTACTAACAATAGTAGGCTAAAGAGATACCTTTAAAGGTAAAAGTGGAGGGAAGTAACCTATAAAAAATGGTTACTGGTGGGAAAGTGAAAGAGAATGAGAGAGAAGAAATGAAAGTAACCTAATAAAAATTGTTACTGTAAAGTAGGAGTTATAAACAATAAGGGACACATAGGAAAGACTAACTATACTGAAAATATAGAAAACAGGAGACTACAGAATGAAAAATTCTTAATAATACAACCTGACAACCAAGAGCTAGCTGATGAGACCACATCTTCGCAAAGTGGCAAACGAGATCTGAGGTAATGGGGAGAGATGCATTGTGGGTAAGGGAAGGTATCCAAGAACTTTTTGATTGCCACGAGCTTGGTAATGGCTGACTCGGATCTGATGGATCAGATCCAGACCTATATGTAAGGATGAAATGAAAAATGTACACTATCATATCAAACGTGTTTTTTTCTTAGTTGACAGAAATATGGCCTTTACAGTATAACAAGATAAGAAAGGCTAGATAGAAGCAAGTTTAAGTTAATATAATGTTATATTTGGCTGGTGGGGTGGGTATAAAAATGTAATGATTTTGTTATAAGTAGAATTAAGACTAAAAAAATTCCTTGTTTTTGCAAAGAAAAATGACTAGATCAATGTCCATGGCTTACGTTATAAACAAGTTTTTTTTTGTAAGCAAATAGACTGGAAAAATAAGACAAAATGATGAAATGCATGAAAAAAATGCTAAGTTTCTTGCAAATGCAAATATATTCATTTGCTGTTTTTCCATGAGCAAATTCTCTCAGTGGATCACATGAGGTCTGTAGCTGAAGACAGTTGGCCAGGGGAGTTCTACACATTCTGTTCTGAGTAGAATTTTCAAAGATTCTTTCATGCATCTCCAGAGTTAGTTGTTTTTTTCTCTCTCTCATTGCTGAGTAGTTTTACATGGAGTCAGGCTGTCTGCAGGTGCATGCAATTAATCTTGAAAGTTCTGAACTTTCTTTGCTTGGAGAAATGCAAAACTTAAAGGTAAAATGGCAAGCAGTTTAGTGAAAAATAAATCCGGAAATTATGGGAAGTGAATAAGAGATAGTAGCCAGCCCATATGGCTTTTAAACTGTAATTTATTTAATAGAAAGGGCACAATTTAATTTTTTATAGGTAGCCAATGCACTTTTTCATAAGGCTAACAGTTAATGTTTTCTGAAAGCATGCAAATTGGTGTTCACGTCTGGGAGGGGAACAGAGCTAAGTAAAGAACAGACAGCAATCAGTGCAAGTTGGAATACAGGCTGCAGCATGCACTTAAATATGGGTAACCTTAATTTTAGATTAGTAAGAAATGAGCATGTGAAATTAACAAAGAAAGGATTTCAGGATGAATATTCAGCAAAATATCACGGACAAAATAAAGGTGGAGTAAAAATGGAGAGCATCGATATCTGTGCAGTAACTGAGACCTGGTTCAAGACTCCAGAGAGCACCCCTGCAATACCAGGCTACAACTCTTACCATACTTTTCAGGCACCAAACCAAGACCGAAACACTAAAGGTGGAGGAGTGTCCATATTCTCCAAGGATATTCACACCTCCAGGCTAGTTGCCCAACACAATGCATCTGAAATACTCTAGGTGCAACTAACATTAGGTAAGACCGCAATACAAATTTGTAGCTTGCTACAGATTCCCCATCATGCCCCAAGATTCTCACTACACCTTTCTAAACATACTGGAAAATATTAAGATACAACCAAACATCCTAATACTGGGTGATTTCAACTACCCTGCTATTAACTGGAAAAACTACTTGGGTACCAACACCTTTTTCCCAATGGTTCTTGGAATTCATAAATTCCAACGCCCTGGATCAGCTAATCCACTGTTCCACCAGGGGCTCCAGTATCCTAGATATGGTCATTACCAACATGGGAGATAGATGCTCCACACCAGTGGTCACCCCCTCATTGGTCAGGTCTGACCATAAGCAAATCACCCTTGACATCCACATCCAACCCCCACCCCCCAGTAAGGAAACCTCTGTAAAAAAAAGTCTCCAAAGTCAACTTCATGCTACTTACGTCAGAAGTGACAAACTTCATGGCACCCATGCAGACGGGACCTGAAAGTTCAACTGATAAATCCTACACTAAGGCATTGTACGAGCAAATCCACTTGTGCATGAATCGTGCCATCCCAAATAGAACCAAGACACTCTCCTCCAAAAAAAGGAAGCCAATCTGGTGGTCCCCTGCCATAAACATACTATACAACAGAAGAAAGAAACTGCTGCAGAAAAGAGGAAAATCCCAGGATGCAAAAAACTCCCTTACCAGCCTCAGTAAGAAGCTGAGATCCCCTCATAAAATCCTCCAAAGCTAGTTACGAAAATAAAATTGCCAAAGATTCCAAAGACAGCCACAAGGCATTCTATAGCTATGTCAAGAATCTAAATGGCAATACTCAGATCTGCTCTGAGCTACAACAGAATGGCATTAAATATTCTGATCCCAAGGATATTGCCAATATCCTGGCAGATCGATTTAGTGCCAACTTCACCCCCCTTTCACCCCCTAAAGGGTCCATTTCAATACTAAAAGAGTGCCATATTCTGGTAATCATGGCCACACAGGTAGAAACCGCACTCTCCAAAGCTAAGAATACAGCATCCATGGGGCCAGATGACATCCTGGGCTGCGTACTATATGAACTACAAAATGAACTGGCACCTCACCTAAGTGCCATGTTTAATCATAGCCTCACCTCAGGCTTTATGCCCACTGAGTGGTGCACAGCTACAGTTATCCCACTCCACAAGAGGGGATCCACCTTAGATCCCAGGAACTACTATTCCATCAGTCTGTAGAGCCTGATCTGCAAGGGCATGGAAAGCATTATCATGGAACTTATAAACAAAGACATTGGCAACCTTCAAACACTGAACCCCACCCAGTTTGGGTTCGTGAAGGGCCGATCTTGTCTCCTGAACCTGATTGACTTCTTCAAATCGGTCTCCAGAGCTGTGGATGAGGGTAAGGCGGTCCACACAGCCTATCTAGATCTCACCAAGGCCTTCGACACTATCCCCCACTCTGGAATCATAGATAAACTTAGCTGGGCATAAATCCCTACGTCACTCAATGGGTTGCCAACTGGCTTACTGACAGAACCCAGACTGTAAAAGTAGCCGACTCCAAATCCAGCCCCAAGCAAGTGACAAGTGGTGTACCTCAGGGTTCAGTCCTGGGGCCGCTCTTATTTGGCATATACTTCTCTGAAGTACAGGTCAACACTAAGGGACTCTGGCTAACAAAGTTCACAGATGACTGCAAACTGGGAGCCATTATTGAATCCCCAACTGATGTGGATAGTCTACAAAAGGACCTTACAGAAACAGATGCTTGGTGCCAGAGTCATGGGCTCAAGCTTAATGCCAAGAAATGTATAGTTATTCTCTTTGGGGGGAAAAAAATGTACGCATGAATTACCACATAGGTGGCAGTACACTAAACACCGAAAGTGTGATGAGAGAATTAGGGACACAGGTGGACAGTGGTCTCACCTTCGATAACCCCATCGCCTCAACAGTGAGGAAATCCTTCTATGTGGCACACCTCCTCACTAAGGGCTTTTCATCCAGAAAAAATTATGTCATTGTCCCACTGTACTCATCCCTCATTAGACCCATTATAGAGTACACCACCCCATTTGGTATGTACCTCACAAGACATCTGCAACAGCTGGAAAGGCCGCAGAAATACCTCACTAAAAGAATCACAGGCCTAAAGCAGATGCCCTATGCTGACCATCTAAAAAAACTCCAGCTATACTCTGTGGCATATCGGCTACTCAGAAGCGATCTCTGCTTAACATACAAGGCCATGACAAACCCTGAGCTGTTGGACATGCTCCACTTAAAGAAATCCCAATCCCTCAGAGACACATGCTCCAGGGATCTAAACCTTGTCATCACAATGAACAAATCATGTTGGAGGGATTGGTTCCTGACCCAGAGACTGCCCATACATGTCAAGCAGAGCGCCTCCTTGGCCCTCTTCAAAAGGAACCTTGACGATTGGATGGGAGATGGGAAATTCACCCCGGGGATCACATCAGATGCCCTGCTAGACAGGGGTCCAGGGAAGTAAATATTGTGGGAAGAAATATCCGGGGAATTGTTTGGCTAGGCTTGCATAGGCCCTAGGGCCGATAGCCTAGTACTAACCTATGAACCTATAACTAGACAGGCTCCAATAATGATAAAAGAGGAAAGAAAAAATGTGTAGGTTTGTGGCAGTAAGGGGTTGTTGACAATGGAGGAGGATTATGCTGTTATGTATGAATATTTCACCAAAACCTACTATTATGAAGATAAAGAAAATTTTGGGAGAAATAATCAGCTTTCAGCAGGGAATATTACTTATGACTGAGGAATGGACATTTGGTTTACAATAATAAGGATGTATCCATGGGACCTGAAAATAAAAATATAACAAAAGACGGTACATTTCTGAAGAACCTTATGAAAATATTTGGTATAGAAGACATGAATTCAGTAGATGGAACTCAAGACATAATTTACATATTATTCCCAAAGGTATACTAACTGGGGTAGACTGCATAGAAATTATATCTCACAGGTGCATGTGCATTGAATTAAAAACTTCAGCACACATGCAATACTATTTAAAACCATGCACCAATAAAAACTAATGAAATGCAGGGTAATGAAATAAAAATAAAACACTGGCACTTTCCCTCCTACTTGTTAAAAAAGAGAGGAATTCAAGGAAACACAGGTGAAAATTATTCAAGATTTAATATTAAGATAGACGTTTCTTCAGAAGGGATAGCTAGTGAGTGAGATAAAATGGAGTTAAAAATTAGGACAGAAATAAAAGATAATGATACATGCATAAGAAGTAAAAGGAATTCTTTAGAGGGGCTGACATAGGTTAAAGTATTGGAAAATAAGGGGAATCTCACACAACAGGCAGAGGAGCAAATCCAGAGTGCTAAAGAGAAAAATAATAAGTACTTGGATCATATGTATGAGTTTAAAAAGACTGCAGTTAGCCAACTGTTTTTTGATAAAATCTCCAGGGCAGTATAACTATTCTGACTTGGGCAACAGAAAGTAGAAATGGTTCCTACCAAACTTCAGGTCCCAGTGACAAGAAAAATAACCAGAGATCCTATAAAGGTATTAGAAATATTTTGGAAAATTGAATAAAGCAGAGGAACTTGGAAACCAAGAAAGAGCACAAATGAGAATATTAATGGAGCACTTGACTATGCCAAGATTAGAGGAAGATGAGGATCAACAATTAACAGTTAAGATAACAGGAATGAGATAAAAATGGTGATGCATAATCTATCTGCAGGTAAGTTTCAAGGAACATGTGATATTTCTATGGAAGTTTGGAAGGTAGAAGAGAAGAAAGTGATAAAGATCTGGAAGATTTTTAATAGAGTAGTAAAAGAGGGAAGCAGCGTCTTAGAAGAAAGCTGTTGTTGCTATGTTACCCAAAGAGGGTAAAGTCCCATCAGACACAGCTTAATATAGAACCATTTCAAATTTAAACCATGATCAAAAAGTGTTTATGTCCATACTAGCTAAAAGAATGGAAAAGGTGTTAACATCATTGATAAATATAGATCAATGTGGTTTTATGGAGGTGAGGCAAGCATTTGACAACATTAATAGAATAATAATGATAGTAGTAAAATATAAACTTCGGACTCTGCACGACTTTGTTAATAAAAAGCAGAAAAATTTATTTGTGGTAAGCGCTTTCGCGTACCTTCCTGTACGCTTCTTCAGACCATAAAACAATACAATGAAACAAACTGTTTTATACTCATGGCTCTCCTATAATTGATTAATTAGAGTAGCAATTTGTATAACCAATTATTCAGTTAAACCAATTAGAGTTAGAGTAGCAATTTGTATAACCAATTATTCAGTTAAACCAATTAGAGTTAAACAGAATCTAACAAAATACTGCACTTTGTTGGTGGGTGTTGATGCAGAAAAAGCATGTGAAAGAGTAACCTTGGATTTTATGAGTAGGGAATGGAAGCATCTGCACTCCCTGATGCAATGATAAGGATAATTAGGAGGACATAAGGATTAGAAACACAAAATAAAATAAGAGAGTTCCTCTCCGATAAGTTGAGTTTGAACAGAGGAACCAGGCATGGGTGTCCTCTTTCCCATTTGTCACTTGCTTTATATTTAGAGGCACTGGCAAAGAAAATAAGGAACTCAGAAATTCAGGGATATAATTGGTATGGTAATCAAGAAAAGTTGGCTTTATTTGCATATGGTATTATTTTGTACTTGATAAATCTAGAAAAGGAAATTTCTGTACTACGGATCATTTTGAGACAGTTTGAAGTTTTCTCAGATATAAAATTAATGAAGATAAAACAAAGGCTATTTACCCATACATGAATTGATTCAGCAATACCCATATTTACTGGGACAAGATAAGATGAAGTATTTACCAGTATGAATTAAAAAGGCTTTTTTTATGGCAGCTAATGATATGTAGGAAAAGACTAACTAAAAAAGAAGTTATATCTTACCATAATGTTCCATCTGTGTTGACAATCTTCATCTATTCTTGACTCTTGGGTGTTGGTTATGATCCTCAGAACTGGCCCGCCCATTAGACAGCTCACGCCAGCCAAAAATCTCTCAAGCTAATACCCTACCCACAATGCCCCTCTCTCATTCACCTTAGATTGAGTTTGCAGACTTATAGAAAGCCAGAAGAACCATGAGCAAATATGAAGAAACCATGTCCAAGGTGAACCCTAACAATACACCCAGGACAAAAGTATGGTAAGACATAACTTCTTTATTTGATGCTGTCAATCTTCATCTGTTCTTGACTCTTGAGACAGAGTTCCCAGCTACCTCAGATCCTGGGTGGCCCTTTGGAAGGATATTCCTGAGAACCATAGAACCAAAGGAAGCTCTTCCCCTGGAGACCAGATCTAATTTGCAATGAGTGATAAAAGTATGTGGAGCAGCCCACATTGCTTCTGAGCATATTTCATTCAGAGAAGCCTTAGAATGGAAAACAGCTGAAGTGGCCATTAACCTGGTGGAATGCAATCTCACTGGCACAGGTAACTTGAGATTATTTTTATTATATATGAAAGTAATACAATCTCAGGCATTTTGACAAGTTAACTTTGGAAATGGACTTCCCTAAAGTTGGGCCAGAGAAAGAAACAAACAACTGTTCTGATTTTCTAAATTTTTTAGTTCTGTTGAGATAGAAATGTAATTGTCTGTGAACATCCAGCAAATGTAGACAATACTTGCTTTTGTTGGAAAAATTGGGGAAGAAAACAGGCAAGTCTATGGTTTGATTAATGTTGGACTCTAAGACTACCTTTGGAAGAAAGGATGGAGTGGTTCTGAGTGAAACTATCCTTGTGAAAAATTAAGTAAGGGGATATTGATTACAAGACCTGTATCTCTGAAACTCGACTTGCTGAAGTTATAGCTATGAGGAAAAGTGTTTTCCATGAAAGAAACTTTAGGTTGCATGTTGCTGCTGGCTCAAAACGGGAAAGCAACAAAGACTAGAGAACAATGGTCAGATCCCATGGCAGTAGGGGATCTTTAAATGGAGACTTCAAATGCAGAGTTCCTTTGAGGAATACTTTACATAGTCTATGAGAAATTAGCGGAAGGTCCTCGAAACTATTATGGAAATTAGAAATGGCAGCTAATTGGAAATTAACTGTAGAGGTGGGAGGCCCCTTGATCAGAAAGAGTGGTTAGAAATTCTAGAACCTTTTCTACCGGAGTGGAGAAAGGATTGAGATAGTTATCATAAGCCCAGATCGAAAATCTCCTCCACTTACTAAGGTAGAGTTTCCTGATGGATGGTTTATAGGAAGCCAGCAACATTTTCCACACTGGAGTAGGTATATCTTTACGCCTGCTGACTAGTGGAATTGGAGGAACCAAGCTGTCAGCTTGAGATTTTGAAGGTTTGGGTGCATCAGTCCCTGAGGGTGAGACAGCAGCTCTGGAACTGGGTCCAGAATCCATGGAATGTAAATTAGATGAGGTTACAGGAAGGGGAACCAAATTTGTCGAGGCCAATAGGGTACAATGAGGATCACTATGCTTCTCAACCTGGCTGTTTTTTGAGAAAAAGTGGGATTAGAGGGACAGGGGGAAAGGCATAGAGGAGACCGGGGGCCAATCGAGGAGAAGAGTGTCCCCCAGTGGCTCCCCCTCAGGGCAAAGTAGCTTCTGCACTTGTTGTTTTGGGGTGATGCAAAAAGGTTGCAGCAAGGCTGGTCCCAGCAAAAAAAATCCTCCTCCCTATCTTGGGATTGACGACCACTTGTGAGGCAGTAAAATGCATCTGCTCAGTATGTCTGCTATCATGTTTAAACTCCCCGGGATGTGAATTGCTATCAGAAAGCCCACTGCCACACTCTCAGGGCCTCTTGACACAGGGGGTAGGACTTGGTTCTCCATTGTTTGTTGATGTACCAGACTACAGACATGTTGTCTGATTGGACTGCAATGGTCCCTAGGGGAGGGCAGACTGAAAGACTTGCAATGCTAGAAGCACTGCCCTCAACTCCAGGACATTGATATGCAGATTGGGGACCAAGTGCCTTCGACTGTTCTTCCAAGATAATGCCCCCCCACCCCATCTAAGAGGCATCCGTGATCATTATGGCCTTGGGTTGAGGGGGGACAAAAGGATGGCCTAATAGAATTTACTCGGATTCCATCCACCAGGATAGGTCTTTTTTGCAGCAGCTGGTGATTAATATGGGGTAGTTCACTGGATGGGTTAGAATAGACCATTGTGATACTAGAAGACATTGTAGTTGGAGCATGTGGAACCTCGCTAATGGAACTAGAGTGATGGTCGCTGCCATGGACCCCAACGCTTGAAGGACCATAAGCACTGGAACTTTGTGTTTGCAAAGAATAGGATGTACTTGGGATTTTATCTTCTGTAATCTGTGCTGGGGAAGACAGGCTACACAAGAAATGGTGTTCAGACAAGCTCCTATGAATTCTAAATCTTGAGAGGGGCTTAGCTTAGATTTTGTTTAATTGACTGTGATTCCCAAGCTCAGGAACAAATGCAAAGTGAACTCTGTTGCTTGAAGTAGTAGATGCCTGGTAGGAGTGGTGATGAGCCAGTTATCTGGATATGGAAACACCCGGAGTCTGTGCAGTCTCAAGTGAGCTGTCCCTGCTGCCATACATTTGGTGAACACCATGGAGGCTGTGGTGAGACCAAAGGGCAGCGCTCTGAAATGAAAATGATTGGCTCCTAGCTGAAAGCAAAAAAACCTTCCGAAACATTTGTCCATTTTTATGTGGTAGTATGCATCTGGAAGTTCTATACAGCTCATCCAATCGTTTTCCTCCAAAAAGGGAAGTATAGATTGAACCATGAGCATCCGGAATTTGGACTGCCAAACAAATTTGTTTACAATGCTGAGATCCACTATAGGTCTCCAGTCCCCTGTCTTTTTTGGCACTAAAAAGAACCTTGAGTAAAATCCAGATCCCATCTGGTCTGGTGGGACTTATTGGATGACTCTTTTTTGTAGCAGTTTCTGGATTTCTAAGGCTGCTTGGTCTCTCTGATTGGGTGGAACATTGGGGAGACTTGTGAAAGATCTGGAATAAAGGGTGAAGGGGATAGAATAACCTCTGGTAATAATTCTCTGCACCCAAACATCTGTGGTTATCTGTCGCCAGGCTTTTGCATGCAGAGAAAATCTTCCCTTAACTGCTTCCAGAGGTAAGCAATCGGGCCCCCTTTCAGGAGTGCTGGTAGGGCTGGCCACAGAAAGACTCTCTGGAACCCTAATTCTGTGGGCCATATTTGCCCCATGGTCAGCATCTTCCATTAAAGCTCTACCTCAAGGGAGCCTTCACCATGTGTGTCTTGGAAAGGCCCTTGGGACTTTTTGAACCATATCTTCTCACTCCATTGATTCCTAGCATAGGATCATTGGGGAGAGGAAAAACATATGCCCACAACAGATAGTGTCTTCTTATCCTTCTCACACCTGGATAGAGTTTCTTTACTTTGGGCCCAAATAAAGAAGATCTGTCAAAGGGAGCATTGATGAAGGAAGACTAGAATGGCTCCACAAACTCACACAGGTGCATCCAGGTGTGTCATCTGATAGCAATGCCTGAACCAGCTGACCCTGGTCGTCCCTTTGGCTACATGTGAAATGAGCCTCAAGGACGAGTTAGAAATAGACTCCAGGGTAGCTAAATCACAGGACACTTTTTCTTGGACCTTATCAGATACAGCTCCTGTTAGGGTGTCTGATAGTTCCTTTATTAGATCTCTCTGGAGCCTAGTAAAGTGTGCCAGAAAAGTCAAGGACCTTAAGGCGAAGGTCAAAAATGCATACACCTGCTTTCTAAATCTGTGCATCGCACTAGACTTTCAGTTAGGGGGATGAACAAAGGAACTTTCCTCAGCGAGTTCCTTTCTGGTGGCCACTGCTACCACCATGACATCTACTGCTAGCCCTTTAGCCCAATGTTGGTGGTACTCAGGTGCAGAAAGGAGTTTATCTGGTCTCCGGGGAATCAGGTCTTTGGAGTCAGGAGATTTCCAAGCCCACTGAGCTATCAGTTTAATGAGATTGTCAGCGGGAGGGGTCATCCAAGAAGTAGATGGATGAGAATCAAAGGCTTGCAAGTACACAGACACCTCAGAGGTAGGGTCTTTGGGCTTCCAGTTACCCCACGTTTAAGGATCTCAAGAATGTCTCCAAAGGAGACATCTTCCTGGGGTGACTGGGAGTTTCTGTCCTTTCTAGAAACAGACTGGGAAGATGACCACAGAAGGGGTCAATAGAAGCAGAATACTTTATCCTGGGTGTGTATAGAGGATCAATTTTCAGCACCAAAGGGGGGGTGACCTGTTGCAGTGCAGAAGGAGATGTCAGCACTGATGTGAAAACTAAAGAAGCTGGTGCCAGTGCCGGTGCTGGAGTCAGTGCCGAAGTGACTGGTGCCACAGAAGGAATCGGTTCAGACAGCTTCATAACCTTAGCCCTTAGTTCCAAGGAGGAACTAACAGAAGGAGACTTTTGCTTTCTTGAAGGTGTGGATGGAGATGTAAGCACCGAGAGACTAACTTTGGAACCAGGGGATGGGTGGGTGGGTAGAGAAACAAAGAATATTAAAGTTTTTTAGGAAAGAAAGGAAGAAAGACTAATATATTTTAAAACTTACTTAGCTGCGAGAGGAGAGTTGGCTGGTGTGTCTTGCTATAAGAGTGGAAAACAAGATCTGAGGTGAATGGGAGAGGGGCATTGTAGGTAGAGTATTAGCTTGGGAGATTTTTGGTTGGCACAAGCTGTATAACAGCTGGACCAGTTCTGAAGATCAAAACTGACACCCAAGAGCCAAGAACAGATAAAGATTGACAACATCAGATCAGAAGATAGTATAAAAGCTGAGAAACTAGAAGCTTGTTTTTATGGATATGAATAATAAGGTACATCCAGTGCAAATGTTTTTAGTCTCTTTAGTTTTACATACAGGTAGGTATATTTTTATTAACCACAGTAGAAGTTGTTGTCAATACTTAATGAAGAGTTGAAGGAATTTATTTGAAAGAGGAAGACAGCAAGAATTAAGTGGGATTTAAGTTGATCATCTGATTAGAACAAGGTAGTTCAGGATTATCTGATTTTAGAGTGATACTTTAGAGGCACACAGTTAAGTCTTATATACAAAGCACAAGCAGAAGGTTATAATTTCAAGTAGAAATGGATGATGATGAGGCAGGGCAAGAGCTCAAGATATAAGGATAGAATGTAATTTTGGATGCAAATCCTTGAGGAGAATAACAGCAACCATATGTATTATATTCATAAAGTTGCAGAAAGTATTCTAAGAACTAAGCCAACATGGGAAGAGAGAAAGGAGCTTTTGCCAATAGGGATGACCGAAAGTATGGGGACAGAAAATAGGCAAGAGGGGGCTGGAATTTACTGGAGAAAACTGGCAAAGGATCCAAAGTATTAGGTGCAAAAAAGCAGACAGGGAAAGGTAATAGAGTGGGATGAGGGCAAGAAGAACTCTGGACTACAGGTTAGAGACTGCCTTACCTGCCAGGGATTGATAGAATATAGGCAAACAGAAAGGGACAGGTGGATCCTAAGTGAAAGACCTGCTCTGGTAGAGTTTTTTAGTCAAATCCAGAATGTAAGTTGCTGTTAAAAAGGAATAACTGAAGGGCATATAAAATATTACAGGATAACTATACGAACCAATCAGAGGAAGTTAGAAAAGCTTGTAAAGAGAGATTGGAAACACAGTTTACAAGGAAGCAATGAAACAACATATGTATCACTCCCAAGTATGCAACAAAGTCCAGAAGGTTTAGGATTTTTGCTTGGAAGCATTTGCATATGTATTTTTATACCCCAAGTAGAAGTCAATGACTTGTTCCTCAGGTAAATAGCAAATGCTGGTGCTGTTATGGTGAAGAAATAGGTAAATGGGAACATGTTTTTGGGGTGTAATGAGTTCTCTTATTTTAAAAATTCCCTGCAGAATACTCTTGTCAGAAATATTATGGGAGTAACTGACTGTAACTAAAGAGATGGTTATTTTGAGCTGGTATGCAGGATCTGAATTGCCTAGACACATTAAAGACTTATTAGGTTTAAGTCTATTGGCTGCCAAAAACATTAATTACTAGAAAATGGAAATCAAAAGCTAAACCAACTGTATTAGAAATATTGAATATTGTTAAAGATATCAAATAAATGGAAATGGGATATTTAGAAAAGGGAAGAAGCAAACTATATAGACATAAATGGAATTTTGTGAACAAAACATCCAAAATAGGGTTCAGGAGGAGGAGTGAGATTTAAGGAAAGGCAAAAATTGAGCAATGAAATAAATAAGTCATACAAAGAGAAAAAAAACATATATGTCATGTATAATGTATATAAATTAAAAATGTTAATATAGTTTTTCTATTAATATATTTGTGCCTATGTCTTAAATGATAATTTAATGAAGGGTTTAAAAAATAATCTTTTGCATTAATAAAGCATTCAACATCCAGTCTATGCCAGAATTGACAATGTGTATTTCATTTTAGAAGCTTTGTGGTATAATTCAGTGTTCTCTAACACGGTGTCCATTTTACTAACATAAGCCATAAAATCTATTAAAACAACCTTACGACTTTTGTTAGGCTTCATCACTGTAATATGTTAGTTGGAAGCAAGTTCATGTAAATAAACAATTTCTTCTTTCTTTTTTTTTTTTTAATTATTGAATCTTTTTTTAACAGAATCTGGACTACATGACCATATTTCAGTCTCACCTAACCTTTCAAATAATACCAAACTAGAATTCAAAGGGAGGGTTAATAATACTTTTCCTGCTCAAGCCATAGTGAGTGGCTTTCTGTATGTCATTATAAAACAATGTTTTATTTTTATTTTTTTTTTATTTGACATTTGTTTACCGGGAGAGCTTGTCTTTGCTGGGAACCCGTTTTCAGCAGCGGCCCGAGGAGAAAAGCTCCACATACAACAGTACAAAACACAACAAATTATTTAGATTGTTAAATAACACATATAATGATAAAATAGATGACTTTTAGTAGTACACAGAGCAAATATCTTACATATAGTTACTATGTTACAGTATCATTACAAGATGACAAAGAAAAGCAAAGGTTAGGGAATTTGGATAAGAATAATAAAGAGCTTAAAATCATTACACAGTGCGTAGAGTTGTTCTTCTGGAGAGTTTAACAATACAATTCAGATATGTCATAAGCAGAGAAAAAAAACACAGGTGGCTTATAATGATTTAACAGTTCCTTTTGATGAGCTATTTCTCTGAAGAGAGAAGCTGAGTAAAGAACAGTTGGAAATTATAGAAAGAACGAGGTCTGTTTGGGAAAAAAGAATAGTTTCGGAGTGTTTAGGAGTGCTAGTTAAAGGGATATAGTGAGTGTTGCTACTGGATTGGGGGTATAAGGAGGGCAGTCATCCAAGTGTAGTACAAGAGCAGAGCCAGTTGTTATCCAGGTAGTTTCTGAGAAGCAATTTGAATTTGTGAGTACTACTGCTGTTCAGTATATGTTGTAGGATAGACTTCCAGATTTTGGCTATTTTATTTCAATACAGTGATCGCCAAAGGAATTATTGGCCTTTGAGACTTGATAATAGTTTCTCAGATAATTTTAATGTTCTATTGTTAGTGTATGGTTGCACTAAGTCTTTTAGTGCTGGGCAGTTATCAGACTGGTGAACAATGAAGAGAGCAATGCTACGTTGTTTGAGGTGAAGTAGGTTTGGGAGTTTGAGCCAGTAAACTCCCATAGAGCTGGGCAGTGTGAGTTCTAAAAAGGAGGTTAAGTGCAAGTCTAGCTATTTTTTTTTTTGTAGCAGGCATGTAGTTTGATTAAATTAGATTTTCTAAGATTAGTAAAAATAGGTGAGGAAAGTTTAGAAAGTAGGTGTGTTCTGGCTTTGGAGTATCTGGTATTATTGGTAAGGAACAGTTTTGCTCTACAGAGGGAGCAGAGTTTGATGTGTAACGCGCTAAGCAGGCACCTTGAAACAGCAAGTCCGATGCTCGAATACAATATGCTCTAAGATACGTAAAGTCTTCTTATGAAGTGGGTCACCAAAACTGTAATAAGAAGACTTTACGTATCTTAGAGCATATTGTATTCGAGCATCGGACTTGCTGTTTCAAGGTGCCTGCTTAGCGTGTTTCTTCTCTAGTTTTTTTGTCTTGTGCGTTTCAAGAGTTTGATGTGTACCTTTTTAATGGAAAGAGCCAAGTGTTTTTCCAATTTAAGGGAGTTATCAATTGTGACACCGAGTAGTTTTGTGTGGTCAGTGGGTTCTATTCTGGGATTGTTTGTGGAGTACATAATAAACAGGGGTTGTATTCCTTGTGGCTTGCTCTTAGTGAAGATCAGAAGTTTTGTTTTATTAGGGTTTAGTATTAGCTGTTGGAAGGGCTGGGACTGTACATATATGGGAGGAATTGTCTGCATATTGTATGATGGAGGGTTTGTTAGTAGCAGTGCAGAGTTTGTTAGTTTGGGCCTTGGGCTAGAAACCTGAGTCCATAAAACCCATAACTGCTACAGAAACAGCAAGAGCTGAATGGTTCTCATTGCCCCGAGAGAGAGAGAAAACAGTTAATTAGCATGGATATGGGGTAAGCTATGGTATCTGTTGCCAGTCTCAGATATTTGCTGGGAAGTAGGTCAGCAACAAGGGATGTGAGTTTTAGTTTTTTTAGTAGTAGTTTAATGGTGTTGGTTTGGATTGTTTTGATTGTGAATACATTTTGGCTTGGTTGAGATCCTGTAGGAACTGTCTGGGGAGTATTGTTGTGTTTTTTTTACCAGAGACAGTATATAGCTTACGAAATGGGAATGAAATTTCGAGACTGTACAATCAGTGGGATTAATGGTAGTTAGTGGTAGATTGCCCGGGATTTAAGGAGTTGTTTAATGCTTCCCTACAATTTCTGGGGGTTATTTTGGTGTTTTTGTTGCAATGTGCTGTAGTAAGCTATTTTGTTGTTTTTCATTTGCTTTTTTGCTTTATTTCGTAATTGATGACAGGTAGGTAGGGAAGTTTGGGTCTTGGTTGCTTGATGCTAGGACCAGGCTCTGTATCTCTTTAGCCTGGTATCCTTAGTTAGTCATGGGAGTTGTTTTGTTTTAATTAGTGTCTTTCTTAGGAGGGACATGGTCATTTAATATGTTAATAAATGTTTGACTGAAGAATTGGACTGCTGAGTCTAAAGGGAGTTGTTTTAGTGAGGATCAGTTACATTGTTCCAGAAGGGGGTTGATGAGTTTGGAAGAGAATTTTATTTTATTCCTGATGTATGTATGATGTATGTATATATATATATATATATATATATATATATATATATATATATATATATAGTATTTTTTTGAGTAGTGGGCCTACTCCTAATCAGGTAAGTGGGCAGGTTATCACTCATGCTGTCTGGCAGGCAACTGGTATGTTTACAGAGATTGGGTTTATTTGTTAAGGTCCAGTTGAGGATAGTTTGTTTACACTGTTTTTGTTGACTCTGGTAGGGACGAGTATAATTTGGGAGAAACCGTATGAGTTGAAGTTGGATGGGTTTTCAGAAGAGCAATCTAAGTTGAAATCCCCCATAATAATATTTTTTTGATTAAATGTGGATGTTAAATGTTAGAGTTAGCAAAATTTATAGATTGATTGCCAGAGTATGGTACCTGGAAAACTACCTTGGAGTATAAGGAGTTGAGGTCACAGCTCTTATTGAATACAGCTGTTCTTCTAGGCATTAATAACAACATTTTCATTTCTAGTATATAAATATTAAGGTGGTTGAGGTTAAATTCTGCAAAATTGTAAACTCTTTTTTTAATATGATTGAATATATTGTTTTAGTAATGGGTCCCAATATGTACTAATTTTTCACAAATCACTTTTACTCACTCTGGAATTTCTTTGATTATTAATGAAGTTAGCTGATTTGTTATACTTTTTGTATATAAGCTATTTAGTAGTGTGACGTGAATACTTTTTAGGTTCTAGAGCAGTCTTACTTTGATTTATTTTGGATGAAAGCAATTACCCTTTTTGTGGAGTAACTTTAAAGTTCTAATTGGGTTTAATATGTTTACCTGGCATTTGTTTTCTCCTGTATTCTTTCATAGAGTTGTCTTACCCTTGCTTCTTGAATTGTTGTTTCCCTAATTTTTTGTTGGGATTTACTAAATGTCTTTCAATAAAATGGCCCAGGGCTGGAGGGGTAATTTATGTTATATCCGAGACTAGGGATTTTAAAAAAATGTGTATAACCTCGTGGATCTGTTTCCCCTGTTGTCAAACCTATTCAAGACCTGCTCTGATGAGGTTCCAAATAAAACATCCTTATCAAAGGAATTTGAGACTTGACATCCTCAGGAAGATTCTGGGACCTAGGTTACACATGTCTATGTATAACTGACCCTATTGCAGCAGCTCTTGATACTGTATCAGCATCATAAAAGCATTTCAAAGAATGCTTAATGACCTGCCACACTGAAAAAATCATACAGAGTAAAAGGATTTAATGTCAGTAAAGATAATTCAGCATTAGCCTTATTCAACTCAGAAAAGGTCACCAGAAGATACTGAGCCATGAGCACCTGACAATTAACTGTCCTGAAACCTAAGTGGGACAGATATATACTTTCTTCTTGTACCTGTCAAATGTTCTGTCATCCTTATCTTAGGGTACAGGATTAGTAGTAGTAGTAAGGTGCTTAGACCTGGAGCATTTGGCTAAGGAAATAACAGATAGGTCTGCCACATGGTTTCAGAAAATAAACGTATGAGTCTATGGAGCACTGTAAAGTCTGTCTGGCGTTTTAAGCCCAGCAGCTTGACTGCCAGCTGAAGTATATGCAGCATTAAAGGCATCATCAAGTGCCTCAGTAACAGGAGAAACAGCCAAAGGTTAGGGGGTTCTACTTGTAAAAAGTTTGTTATATCATTGTTGTCTATCAGATATTGCTTTTTCCTCCCACTGGAAGAGGTCTTTCATCCTATGTGTGATATCAGAAAAAGAAATTTCTTCCACTGCAGAATATGAGGAAGTATTTTTTTCAGATTTGGATTACAAGGAGTCAGCAGGTGAAGCCTGAGAGGCATAATCAAGCCCAGTCTCATCTATGTCAGACTGAGAATCACTACCTGTAGAAGGTGGTGAAGTCTTCCTTTTTGACTGAGAAGAAGCTGAAGAAGCAGACTGCAATGACTGAAAGGCATTAAGTAGACCTTTGGCAAAGGAAAACCATTCTTCCCTAGATTCTTTACATGAAGGGACTGTAGGAGGAGAAACATGTTTAGTCATCTGACTTTTCATTTTAGGAGTATTTAAAAAAACTCTTGAATAGAATTCAACATCCAGACTTCAACACGAGTGCCAGGTACCTCTTCCTTGAGATATACTTGAGTGATCTGTCTGGCCTCTCTGAGATAATCAAGTAAGGTTCTCCCTTCTCAGTTGCAAACATACATCTGACCCTGGAGGAGGCATCAGACTCCTGACCCTTACATTATCCTGAGGAACAGCACCATAGGGGTTGGAAGAAGGAGATGGATGGTCAAAAGACTATGATGTGACAACAGCTGAGTCATCCATTGAGGGCTGAGGAAGAAAGAGTGCAATAGCTGCCACTTCAGGGGCCTCTCTTATGTTTTTCTTTTTCTTGGGAGCTGGATGGTGGGGTGTCTGAGGAAATGGTGCAAGAGTTCATTGTCAGTTTTGCTAAAGCCATAAGTCACTAAGTCTACTGATAAATACTAAGAGAACTCTGTCAATTACAGATTGTTTTAGGAATAAAAGATAAATACATGCTACGGGAGCAAATGACAAGTGACTCTCCTAAGCAAAACAAACAAGATATGTGGATATCTTTATATGGAATCTGATATCCACATAGACAATTTTCCTTTCTCCTATACCTAATCAAAAGCCCAAACAACATTCTCACAAAAATGGAAGAAAAGCTCCCAGAGGGGTACTTATCTTCCCAAAAGACCAAACAAGCCAACTATCGACCCAGTGAAGATACAGCAAAGACAGAATCAGACTGGCATCTTCAACATAAAGAAAGTTCAGAATTGTGGTGCCCTTACACCTGCTTTTCTATCAGCACAACCTCATGCTTCTTCAGGAATACTGTTGTGCATGGAAGGGGCCCAAAAACTTTTGAATACTGGCTAGACCTCTGATCTTTAGCATATGTCCCATGTAGCTTAAATTACTGTGACAATGATCTAATGATAAACAGCAGGTGTGTTTTACACAGGCAAGTTCTCCTGCAGTCTCTGTTTGGGAAACTTTGCCCCCCATATTCTCTTACATTATTAATCTCACTCTAAGGTCACTGCACATCAGATAAACATCAACCAACAACAGATTAAAAAGTTGTCTGTATTTTTAACAGGCCATGATCCCAGAGTACATTAAAAATACTATATCATTCAAGCAGTAACATTGACTTCTACGTGGAATAATGAGCAACATATTACAAATTACACTGTCAACTTGTAAAGATTGGACAACTGTGATGCAAGCAAACTGCTACTGAACAACTGCATGTAAGACTTAATGGTGAACTTTACAAGTCCCTTGGTAATCAGCTTAAAGATGCTTGAAGGGAGAGATGACCTTGTTTTTAAACTTTTTATTGCACTTTGTCGAACGGCCACTTCTTAGACGTGTTTTGCGTGAACCGAAACCGCAAAAATTTTTATATGTCGAAAAACATTCGACATTACCAGCTGCACAACACTGCCACACCCATGCTACCATGGGTCAAAACGGGGCGAGGTTTTGCCGTTCGCACATTCGGTATTCGACTTCGGTGACGATCGCATTTCGGCCTTCGCGCAAGTCGAGTCGCCCATATCAGGATCGGCATTATAAAGGTAAACCGGTAAAAACCCTGCAAACACCACAAATTATTCCAGCTCCTTAATTAATGTGGAAGTAATATTATATGCTGCAGTCCTTGTCAAGAGAATCTATACAGTTCTGTTTTTCCTCACATGACTTCCCAAGGATTTCCAGTGTGTCACAGTGCATTGCAGATCACCCATGGTGCTGTTATGAAACCCTGACTGACAAGACTCTGAGGAACCACACAAATGAACACAAATGTCAGAAATATCAAGAAGGTGAAAACTCAAACATCATTTTTTTTTTCCAGAGGGCAAATCTCCTCTATTCACCATGCGAGAGAGGTAAGACCAAACACCTTCCAAACCTATTTGTACCAACTCTATTGTTGCACAAGCATGAAGGAGAGAGAGAGCTCTATTAAAACAAAGGAACTGATTCCAGAGCACACTTAGAAACTGCACTAGCAGTCTTCAGCATTCTGTTTCTCAACAACATGTAATTCAGTCATTTGATTCTTAGAGAATCTAACGTCAGCCACCTGTTGATATACCATCATCCACATACTCAGATTGATCTGCAGACTACTACTGCTGTATCAGTAGACTCTACAAAAGCCTTTGCGCCTGTTGGATAAAACTGACTATTTTTGTGCTATCCTAGAATGTTTTAATATCATATTATACAATTCTTATCTTATTTGCAATGGTGATGGACAGGTTGACAGACGAGATCAGACAGGAGTCCCCGTGGACTATGATATTTGCAGATGACATTGTGATCTGTAGTGAGAATTGGGAACAGGTGGAGGAGACCCTGGAGAGATCGAGATATGCTTTAGAGAGAAGAGGAATGAAGGTCAGCAGGACTAAGACAGAATATATGTGTGTGAATGAGAGGGAGGATAGAGGAATGGTGAGGATGCAGGGAGTAGAGGTGGGGAAGGTGATCAGTTTAAGTACTTGGGATCAACAGTTCAGAGTAATGGTGAGTGTGGAAGAGAGGTGAAGAAGAGAGTACAGGCAGGATGGAGTGGGTGGAGAAGAGTGTCAGGAGTGATTTGTGACAGAAGAGTACCAGTAAGAGTGGAAAGGAAAGGTCTACAAGAGGGTAGTGAGACCAGCTATGTTATATGGGTTGGGAGACAGTGTCATTGACAAAAAGGCAGGAGTTTGAGCTGGATGTGGCAGAGTTAAAGATGTTAAGATTTACACTAGGTGTGACAAGGGTGGACAGGATTAGGAATAAGTATATTAGAGGGTCAGCCCAGGTTGGAAGGTTTAGAGACAAAGTCAGAGAGGCAAGATTACGTTGGATTGGACATGTGATGAGGAGGGATGCTGAGTATATTGGGAAAAAGATGCTAAGGATGAAGCTACCAAGTAACAGGAAAAGAGGAAGGCCTAAGATAAGGTTTATGGATATGGTGAGAGAGGACATGCTGGTGGTTGGTGTGATGCAGAGGACAGGAAGAAATGGGAATAGATGATCCGCTGTGGCGACCCCTAATGGGAACAGCCAAAAGAAAATTATGATTATACAATGACTGGCCATTAATATTCAAAAATAAATCCCACTGATTGGCCAGCCCAAACAGCATGCCCATTGTAAATCCAAGAATATACTAATGGATTTAGTATATCACCTAATTTATTTTTTTTTACATTTCTTTCTTTTTTTGCCCCAAAAAATAAAACAGAAGACCTGAAATGAACAAGGAAGATGGCGCAGACAAAAACAAGAGGATAATCAGGTGCGTGCTGCAAAATTAAAGAATCTTACCTGATTATCCTTTTATTTTGTCTGTCCCAAACGTAAAAAGTCTCCCGATTTCTTATTTTATTTTCAATTAAAAAAAAAAAAAACAATGGAGATCTTTCTTTCTCCGTTACTACCTCTGCAACACAAGTCCCCTTACACATGCGCAGTACATCAGAAAAAGCCCCAGTATACCGGAAAACCATGGAAGGGCAGCACAGAGGTATTATACAAAGACATTATTTAAGAAAAGTAATTTTTTTTTTCTTAAATTCATTTTATAATAGCAATAACCCATGGCTGGGTGTGGGCAATGCTGGATTTACCCACGGTTGGCTTTGTTTGGTCACTCGGGCTTTGCCCTCATGACCAAACCACACCAACCATGGGTAAATCCAGCATTACCCACACCCAGCCATGGATTATTGCTTAATTATTCTGCTATCAAAGCTAATATCATCATAATTCAACTGCCTATCAACTTTTATTCAAATATCAAAGCTAATATCTTCATAATTCAACTGTCTAGGCAAAACATTTTGCTTTGGTCCCACTACTTTTACAGATTTTATATTTTTATTTCCAACTATATGAATTATTATTTTTACAACTGCCACTGTAATGAGAAAGCCTGGTAAGATTCACAGATGTGATACATTCTGCATAGATTGGCTATGCAAAAAAGCAGGGAAAATGTCTACATTTAGTTATTAATGACAGGACATTGAGGGTAAAAAAAGAGATTATTTTTTTATTTTATTTATTTTACATTTGTTAACCGGGCTAGTCTGGCTGGATACATGTCCATTTTCAGCAGAGGCCCGAGGAGAAAAGCTCCACTATAATACTATGCTTTTACAGTTTAAAAAGATACAATTAGTAAAAATAGTAAAAATAACAATAACAATCAATCAAACAGTAAACACAAGCAAAGTACTGACAAAAGAAAAGTAAAGTCAAATAGAATGTACAGTATTGCCGGGCTTGTGTGGCTTGATACATGTATATTTTCTACAGAGGGTTGAGGAGGAAAGCTCAATTATCATACTAGAGACTATACAATTTAACAGAAACACTAGAACAGAAGAGAATCAAACTTTGGGTCAAAGCAAGATACAATTAAATATACCGAGTTAGTTGAGAGAGCAGGTAGTGTATAAGTTATCAGTCAGGATTTGTGCAAGGGCATAGCCAGTGATTTTGTAAATGATTTCTAATCTGTTTTTTGAAAAGGTAACACGAGGCTAGGGAGGTCAGTCCAGTGGGAAGTTTGTTCCAATGTGATCCGATAGTGTTTGCAAATAAGGAGTCTCCTGCTTTATTATGAGATTTTATAGTAGCTACTAGGAGCTTGTTGGCTGAACGAAGTGAAGTGAGATTTGTATAAGGTGTGATAAGATTGTTCAGTATGGGTGTGTTGGAGGGTAATGTAGAATTTTAAAAGTGAGGACTAATTGCTGCAGGAGTATAAGATTTGGAAGTTCCAGCCAGTTGAGTTTCTTTAAGTTAAGACAGTGATGAGTACGGAATGGAGAGCCAGTTGCAAATCTGGCAATGCTATGGTAGGCTAAATTAAGTTTCTGAAGGTTAGCTTTAGAACTGTTAATAAAGGAGGAAGAGGCATACAGTAGTGTGGAGATGAGGTGAGTTTGGGCAAGTGATACTCGGGATGTGGCGGTAAGAAAGGGCTTAAGTCTGTAAAGGGCTCCTATCTTTTTATTTACTGTCTTGATAGTTAAATCAATATGATAGTCAAAGTTAAGCTGATTGTCTATGGTGACACCTAGCAGTTTTGTGGAATAGTCAGGTTTGATGATTGTGCCATTGCAGGACACAATGGAAAAAGTGATTGGAATGGATTTACGGGTTGGGGTGAAGAGTAGAAGTTTGGTTTTTTTGGGATTTAGGAGGAGACAGATATGTTGAAACCATTTTTCTGCTGCTGTGAAAACCAATTGGGTAGAGGAGTGGAGTTCTGCAGGGGATGGAGCAGAGCAGATGAGAGTAGAATCATCAGCATATTGTATACAGGTGGATTTAGGGAGGGAAGTGGGTAGGTTATTTATAAATATAGAGAAAAGTAGGGGACCTAAGATGGACCCTTGTGGGACGCCTATAGTAACCGGGAGTTGAGAAGATAGATGGCTGTCCCAAAGGACTGCTTGTTTTCGATTTGTCAAGTATGAATCAAACCACTGTAGTGCTAGTGGGTCAAGTGACAGGGATTCTAAAGTGTGGAGGAGAAGTTGATGGTTGACCATATCAAATGCCTTTGATAGGTCTAAGAATAGTGCAGAGGAGAACAGGTTGTTGTTACGATTTTTGTTTATTGTGTCAGTGAAGGAGAGAAGGGCAGTAGATGTACTGTGGTAGGGCCTAAACCCATGTTGTGAGTCTACAAGTAAGTTGTTACTCAAGAGATGTTGTAAGAGTTGATGGTGTATGCAGCGTTCCATTATTTTGGATAGAGGAGATAGAAGGGCAATAGGTCAAGTTTGAGAGTTCGTTAGAGTTACCTCCTTTGTGGAGGGGAATGATATGGGAGATTTTCCAACAGGAGGGGATTTTGGATTCAGTTATTGTTCTGTTTATTAAGATGGAGATTGGGTAGGCAAGTTCGGTTGCAGCTAGTTGAAGATATTCAGCTGGTAGTTTGTCGGCCGAAGGGGTGCAAGGTTTGAGTTTAGATAGTAATTTGCGTATATAGGTTGTGGAGACAGTATGAAACTTTAGTATGGGGGTGCTGTTTAGGGTAGTGGTTTTTTGGAGGGATAGGGGGGGAGTCATGGTGTTAGCCAGAGAGGCGACTGTTTGAGAGAAGAAGTCATTGAAAGTGTTGGCTATTATGATGGGTTGGCTTTGAGCTAGGCTAGCTGGGGTAGGGGTTTTGGTATTCCCTGGATGGAGTAGTTTGTTTATACCTGACCAAAATTGTTTGGGGTTTTGGTTTTGGTTTTGTTGATATTTAAAGTGATAGTTCTTTTTATCCAGATAGATAAGTTTCTTAGTTGAGTTTCTCAGGTGCTTGAAGTTCTGGTGGTCAGCAGGGTTTTTTGTGGATCTCCATTTAGTCCATAATTTATTTCTAGCTCACATATTTTGTTTAGTAGTTTTTGAGAGCCATGGGGCAGCCTTGGAGCTAAATCTAATTAAGCGGGGTGGGGCATGATGGTGTAGAATTTGTAGAAAGGTATTGTTGAAATGGGTTACTGCTTCATCTATTGGGAGGTATTTTAGAGTTGACCAGTTATATTCATTGAGTTCACTTTGAAAGGATGCTAGGTTAAAATCTGTTTTGTTGTGTATGGTATGGTAGGTAGCTTGCTTGGTAATGTTATATTTTTGTTTACAGATAAAGGTCAGGAGATGGTCACTGATATTGTCAGGGAGTATTCCTGTTTTATAGGAGAGGGGGTTGTTGTTAATTAGTATCCAATCTAGAATGGTTTGTTTGTGGGTTGATTTGTGTATTCTAGTAGGGGAGTTAATGGTTTGATGAAAGTTAAAGAGATTAACGTGAATGGAGGGTTTGGGAGATATGCAGGAGTTCCAGTCAATATTAAAGTCCCCTAGGATTATGGTTTCTTGTGGAAAGTTACTGGAGACCCAGCTTAGGATATTTTCTAGTGTGTTGATGTTGTTGCCTGGAGGGATGTAAGAACATATTATATAAATAGCCTTGGTTTTATTAACTTGGAGCTTGGTACAGAGTATTTCAGCATTAGTTAGGGAGGGGGGCAAGGAGTCTATTGAGGCTACCTGTAGGTGGGATTTGTATAGAAGGGCCACTCCCCCGCCCTTTTTATTAAGACAATCCTGTCTTAAGGTGCTATAGCCTGGGGGAGTAAATTCGTTGTCTTTGGTACTAGGTTTGAGCCACGTTTCAGTGAGACAGAGAATGTCAAAGGCATAGAAATCAATTAAGGCATGAAGTTGTGTGATTTTGTTGTTGATGCTACGAATATTTAGGTGAGCAATACAGAGGGAGTCAGGGGAGAAAGGTGAAGCAGAACAGTTAGTAGTTAGATTTGAGTGGGTGTGGTTGATGAGAGTATTGGGGCCAGGGTTGGGGTGGATGTCACCATGTATTAGTAATAGTGTTTGTGGGACTTGAAATACTTTTAGGTTTTTGCAGGGTATTAGGTAGAATCGTTTAGAGGTTAGGAATCTGAAGTGGTGTATTTTGTGGTAGAGAGGGGGAAGGTAGGGAGAGGTTGATAGTATATTAATATATTACTATATATATGTTACTATAATATATTACTATAGATATGTTACTATGAGCCAAGTTTGTGACTGGTGTTCTGAACTGTCTAGAATTTCACAGAATGTCCAGATTTGTGCCTCAAATTGTTGGTCTGTTCCTCTTAAAATTTGTGGTTTTCTGGCAAATAATTCTGGATGAGTGTCACTAAATAATGACAGAATTTGAGTTTCAGACATTATAGCCTTCAACAAATGCATGCTAATGTAAAACATGTTATTCTAGCAACTTTCCAAGTTTATAAGAGCAATATTTAAAATCTGTCCCTGATTTTGGGGTGTTTTCACCACTCATTACTTTTAGATTCATAGCTATCAGCCTATTAACACAAAAAAATCTGGACAAAGCATAAAATAATGGAGAGACAAAGTATTGCATCAGTTAACATGTATACATATATATATATATATATATATATATATATATATATATATATATTTTTTTTTTTTTCAGTTTATTAATAAATCTTACAATTAGTGTTAGTTTGCTTTAAACAAACTATTAAGTGGTGTGAGGTGATAAGGTGTGTCACAATATGTAAGATGAGCATGGATTAGGCTTCTGGACTCTGCAACTAAAATGTTGACTATATTTTTTTATCTTCTGTGCAAATGGAAATTTGGCATATTCACGCATTCCAAAGGCTGCTGAGTACAGCTTGTCCACAGCTACCAGAGTTCTGTTTATATGAATCTCTTGACATATGTACTCATGTATTACTGCAATTCATAAAGATAAGCAAGATTCAGCTTAATTTGCAGATAAAACATGTAAACAAGCCTGATTTTACACAAATAACTTTAATACTGTCATATTTACTTGCGATCAGTTGAGTTAGGTGACAAGCATTTGGGGAAACAGCAAAGTTTATAAAGTAAGATAAAAAAATTGTAATATAGTTTTAAATTATTAACAAACATTGCTTATTCAGTTTTTATAATTCTTACTAGGAGAAACATATTTTCATAGATGTGCATGTCAGATGCACATGATCCATGTTAAAAACAAATGACCTTGTGTGATAAAATTATACAATGCAGTTAATTAAAACTCACAGATTTTGCACTCTCTCTTTCATAACGTGCTTATATTTTCCATCATTTTTTTACTCTGTTGTATTTTAAACATCTGTTTATGAGTTGTATCCCACATTCCTACTGGAAGTGAAAAGAATTATGTGGTATTTGGTATTCAAATTTTCTGCTAATGTATCAGTTTAGATTTTTAGCTTGATGTTCTTATTTTTCAGGAACCTTTGTTCCTATTTTCAATGTCTGCAGGTTGACAGGTATGAGTTGGGGTGCAGTCTGTGGAAAGCCTATATGTTCTTCCTATGTTCATGTGAGTTTTTGCTCTGATTTCCTCCCACATCCCAAAGGCAAGTCATTAATTAACTGGTCCAGCTACCAAATTGTCTAAAAGTGTGCATGCCTTGTGAGAATGAAAGTGTGTGCGTATGGGTGGGTGTATATGTGTGTGTGTGTGTGTGTGTGTGTGTGTGTGTGTGTGTGTGTGTGTGTGTGTAGGGGGATGTATGTATATGTGTGTGTGTGTGTGTGTGTGTGTGTGTGTGTGTGTGTGTGTGTGTCTGTGTGTACATGAATATCCCGGTGCATTCTGACATACACACTGGCATTCTCAGATAGTTTCTTTGCCTTGCACCCACTGAATGCCAGGATAGGGTCCAATTCCCTGTGACTCTGAAACAGGTAACTTATGAATGACATACAAGTACAAATGGATAAGGTTATAGAAGGACTAAGCCATGAGATCAGCAAAATAGGAATTTTGCCATATGTATGCGATAGATTCTGCAATAATAAGACATACTTTGTGAAAGGTATTCATTTCTTGAACCACAACATTCTGCTTTGAAAACTTGCAGCATACATATTAATTTGGGTTAACTTTTAAATTTAGATTCTAATGTTATACTGGTTTTGATATTTAACTGTGCTCTCGTAATGTTTTCTCTGTGTGGTAGATGTGCTGAGCTTAAGAATCCTCTCCCAATCAATCTTATTTATTGTATTGGTTGACACAGGGATTTGTTACAGAAATGGTTTTGATTAGTTATTTTAGAATGTACGTGATTTAATTTACATTATGATATAATTATAGTGACATGCTACTATCAGGTATAGTTTATGACAAATAATGCCCTTTCATATTTTCCATAAAGGATGACTATTTCACTTACTACACTTTGGATGTTGACAAGTTTTTATATTACATGCTCACCATGTAGTTGAGCCAGCTGTGTCCCAAAACATGCATTGATAAAGATATGTTTTGTTAAATGACATATTAATTTAGGTTCTATAAAAGCAATAGGAGCTCAAGAAACAGAATCAATTTTTCTATGGGCTTCATTCATCTTATAAATGTTATATTTAAGGTATGATGCCAAATAGCAAAAATACATAAATCATTCTTGCATGCTCCATATATCTATAGATATATATGAGCACATTGACCAATGGAGCCTCAGTTATTGATCCATGCTGTACTGCTGTGTAGAATGTTATGAAGTACTGCTGTCAAGCACACATTCGTCCTACTACCTCCTCCTACATAACGATGTATGTCTATGACTGTGATATCCATGTTATACATTCTGTGTTCTCCATCTATAGTGTATTTTCAAACACAGTTCATTGTTATACAAGTCCCATTCTCTAGCTTCAATCCCAGTGGACTTAAATAGAAATAAATGGCATTAGAAAGTAAGACAAGAGATATGCAGTTAGGAATCCGATCAGGGTACAGTACAACTGACTCAATAGTTGCAGTGAGACAGAGAGTGAAGAAAAATCTAGAAATGAGGAAAAAGTCCAACTGGGCATTCCTAGACTTAGACAAATAATGTAACAAGGTCCCAAGAATGCTGATTTGGGCTTTGAGCAGTCCTGCAATGGTTCAAAGTCCCAGAATTATTGGTAGAATTAGTGTAGGCCATTCTGCAAGGACCCAATGACACAAGTACAAACAGTGTTCAAACTCACAGATAGGTTTGCAGTGGGAGTGGGTGTGCCTTAGGGTTCATCTCTGAGCCTACTGCTATATATGCCTAGTCTAGAATTATGTTCATTATATACATCATTTCTACATACCATTGTAATGGAGGCTGTTTAATACTGATTATCAGAGTCCTAATTGTACAGTGCATCTTTTTTATGAGTTTTTGTTGAAGCAGGCTGAAGTAGTTTTGACCAAGGTTCTTTTTCATGTTGAAGCAGACTGAAGTAGTTTTGACCAAGGTTCTTTTTCAGGGTCACTGTTACAATTATGTGATACTGTGATGAAGGCAATGTTTGTTCCCATTTTTATGAATTTATTTATGGGACACTTTGAAATGAAGATTATCTATGACCAAGGCTTCATATAGGCTCATATGGTTCATATATTAGTACTAGGCTAACTGCTCTTGTGGGCCATTTTAAGCCAAGCCATTTACCCTATGTGAGACTCAAACCCTCTACCTTGTGTCTGGAAGGTAAACACCTTAACCATTATGCCAACCTCCCCCTTCAGTACGTTTGCCATGTACTGATACATGGTGAAGATATTTAGATGTTTGCTGTATAATGCTGAAAGAGGATAAAGCTGCACTACAGGAATATCTTGATTTTCGAAGCAGTAATAACTAAGGTATCATATATTACCTCTAAGGCAGAACTTTTTGCCACAGAATTTTTAGATGCTAATGAGACAAAAATTCCGTATGGTTCTTTGGTGACATCTCTTGATAAGAAACCTTCTTTTCTAAAAATGTGCTGCTTTTTTCTTCTTCTAACTGCCATCCAATGTTTATTATATCTAACATCTCAAAGTCACAGTACACGAGTCTGAAACAAATATGTTATGATCCAGTACATCAGTAAGTTCAGTTCAACAATGTACACTACCAGTTTACTGATGATATAACAAACATATCCTGTTTAAAGTTTCCTCTGGAGTCAATAATATGCCCAGGCAGGCTTTAATATCAGCAACCGAACAGTAAAGTATAATGTGAGCCCTGCCAAACCTTGGCAGATTTTATTGTCTGATCATTTCTTATGTCAACTATTGCCAGATAAATGACATTTAACATATCAGCGTGAAACAATCTTGCTCAACATGTATTCCAAAATAAATGTACAGTTACACAGAAAAAAGTACATGTGTAGGGGCTGCCTACCATGTGGGCCAATACAGTTTTTGGAAACATGTTTGCTGCACAGATATTCGCCTTCTGTAAATACTGCTAAAATGTTTATGATACAACTGGTGGTAAGTTCTTCTGAATGGATAACTATAAGGCACCATGTACATGTGTTACTTCTTATGGGGGCATGCCATTTTGGCAACCTAAATTCAGACAGAGTATTTTAGTGACATCTGATGTCATATATCATCTAATATACCATATAAGCACAAAAAGGAATAGCCCAATGCTATCTTTATCTTTATAGACCTTGAGAGAATTAATTTTAGTAGCCCTAATAAACAAGGTGGAAAATAACTTAGAGTCTTTTTTACGTCACGATTATTAAATTATATTTTATAGTATGGTTGTTATAAGTTTAGTGTGCATGAAAGTTTCTAGTATTATTAATACTGGCATTTAGATTATAGGATGGTTATTTTTACATCCTAGCTAAATTTCAAAATGTTTGGATTGTGTTACAAAAACTGTGTGCATCATTTTATAGCTAGCAGCTACATATTGATATGGATCATGTGATTTGTATATAATATTTAAATAAACTGTACACATTTGTTTCATTTTATTCACTGGGGAAGACTATTGAAAAATTGTTAAAAACAGATAAATGACATTTAACATATCAGCATGAAAAATCTGAAGTCCTGGTCTTGGAATAAAGATTTATGTTTACCTTTGGTGAATTGTCAGGCTTTCCTTTGATGGACTGTTGCTGCATTCCCATACATCCATGCAATACTTCCTGGATATTTTCCTGTTAGCATGTTACTCTAGGTGAGAGCATAGGGTACACTATAAATCACTGAAATCCAATTAATCAGATTTAACATTGGCGACATGTACTCACTAAACAATGAATATAGAGAACATAGATTCATTTAAAACTTAATCAGATTGCTGCAGTGTTAAGGGCTTAATGTAAGAACATACTGAATGCTGTAATGAAAGTTATAAAGAAGTTATGTACTCACCATAACGTTCCATGAGAGTTGCTCATCTCGCCTTCATTCTTACAGATGGTTTCGGAGACGATCCTCGGCTCTGAGTCGGCCAACTACAAAGCTCAAGGTCTTCAGACAGCTCGAGGCCCAGTACCTATCCCATGATGCACCTGGAGTTACCTCAGATCTTGTTTGCTGCGTATAATATTACCATATTTTATTCTATCACTCCTTAGGAGAAAGCTATAGAAGGATTGAGCAACCAGGAAGAATCTAGTATCTCGGTCCTCGAAAATCCCTGGAGGGGGTAGGAGGGTGGATAGTAAGAATGAAGGTGAGATGAACAACTCACATGGAAAGTTATGGTGAGTATATAACTTCTTTATGTGAAGTTGTTCTATCTCGCCATTCATTCTTACAGATGGGTAGCGTCCCAAGCACCATCTTTCTAGGGTGGCTCACGGGAGTATATTTTTCAGGACAGTAGACCAAAAGAAGGCCATGTCTCTGGAGGCCTTGTCAACTTTGTAATGACTGATAAAGGTATGAGGTCTTGACCAAGTGGCTGCTGCACAAATGTTGTCTATAGGAAGCCTAGCAGAAAAGGTAGAAGATATGGACACTGCTCTGGTAGAATGAGCCTTAATTTTGTGTTGTAAGGGCATATTAGCAGCTGAATAAGCAAATGTGATACAATCAGATAACCATTTAGACAGTGTTGTTTTTGCCACTGGAATCTGAATAGGAAACTAAAAGCTGTTCTGAATTTCTGAAATCTTTTGTTCTATCCAAGTAAAATCGGAGTTGTCTATGAACATCAAGCTTGTGTAGCATGTACTCTAAATTGTTGATATGTTTGGGAAGGAACACTGGCAAATCTATCATCTGAGTCAAATTAGTTTCAGTACAAACTTTGGGCAAGAAAGAAGGGTTTGTTCGTAGGGAGACTGTCAGCATGGAAAATCAAATAAGAAGGCTTTATGGACAAGGCCTGAAGGTCTGACACTCTGAGGGCAAAAGTGATGGCTACTAAAAAGATAGTCCTCCATGAAAAAAATTTCAAATCATAGGAGGAAGCTGGTTCAAAAGGTGTGAGAATAATGCGTGAAAGCATAAAATTTAGATTCCAAGGGGTATAAGGGGATTTCACAGATGGTTTGAGATGAAAAGTCCCTTTGAGAAAGGCTTTGGAAAGTCGGTGTGACATTATGTTCAATCCTTCAAAGCCAAGCTGAAAATTAGAGATAGCAGCAAGTTGATCCTGAACTGCTGCTGCTGCAGCCCCTTTACTGAAAAGCATAGTCAAGAACTCTAATATGGAGGCAATAGGGGCTCGGTAGGGATCGATGTTATTTTGAGAGGCTCATATAGAAAATCTTTTCCATTTGCTAAGATATAGCTTCCTAGAAGAGGATTTGTGAGAAAATATCAGAATCTGCTGCATTTCATTAGAGAGGTTAAGGATCCTGGCTATGTTGGGAATTGGAGCAGCCAAGCTGTCAATTTCAGGGACTGAAGAGAAGGATGAAGATCCCCTGATGAATGCGTCAGAAGATCTGGAACTGGGTCCAGAATCCGAGGGTCTTCCAATTGATGAAGTCGAAGGAAGAGGAACCAAATCTGACAAGGCCAATGAGGGGATATTAGTATGATAGTCCTTTCCAGGGCTTTTGCTTTCTGTAATACTTTGGGTGTAAAGAGAATTGGTGGGAATGCATAGAGGAGACCCGGAGGCTAATCGTGTATGAGTGAGTCCCTTGGGGCTTTTCCTGGATGGAGATTGAGGGCAAAGTATCTTCTGCATTTTGTGTTTGTGTGGTTGGCAAAAAGGTCGCAGCAAGGTTGGCCACACCTGCCAAAAATTCTCTCCGCTATTTCTTTCTTGAGGGACCACTCATGAGGTAACAAAATTGCTCTGCTCAGTTTGTCTGCTATCATGTTGGATTTTCCCCGGGATGTGCATTGATAACAGAAAGCTCTGGGTGGATGTAGCCCACTTCCATACTCTTAGGGCCTCGCGACAAAGGGGGTATGACCTGGTTGCTCCTTGTTTGTTCAAGTACCAGACCACTGACATATTGTCCGTCTGAATCACAATAGTTCCCAGAGGAAGAGAATCCAGGAAGTACTGCAATGCTAAAAGTACTGCTCTCATCTCCAGGACATTGATATGCAGATGTGTCTCCTGTTCGGTCCATGTGCCTTGAGATTTTCTTCCCTGAAAATGCCCCCCACCCTATCAGGGAAGCATCCATGGTCACTGTGGGCGCTGGTGGGGGTAGAACAAAAGGACGACCTATTGTTACATGAAGAGAGGTCAACTACCACTGAAGATCCTTTTTGCATGTGTTTGTGATCATTATGAGATGAGACATTGGAAGCTCTTGGTGAGACCATTGAGTGAATAACAGCCCTTGTAGAATCCACATGTGCATGCGACCCAACGTTATCACTAATACTGCAGCTGCCATCATGCTTAACAGTTTTAGCACTTCTGATGCTGGAGCCTTGTCTTTGGATATGATATTGCAAACCTGCTGATGGAGTAGTAAGACTCTTTCTGCTGGAAGTCTCAAAGTGGTGGTGGTGGTGTCCAATTCTGCTCCAATAAAAACGATATGTTGCGATGGCGACAAGGCAGATTTTTCTGAATTTATTGCAATACCCAGGTGACTGCAGACAGAAAGCGTGGTGTCCCTAGCTTGTATAAGCTGATGCCTGGTGGTGGTGAGAAGCCAATCGTCTACGTACAGAAACACTTGCAATCCTAAAC
The DNA here is from genome assembly GCF_019279795.1 of Protopterus annectens. Classification (NCBI taxonomy): domain Eukaryota; kingdom Metazoa; phylum Chordata; order Ceratodontiformes; family Protopteridae; genus Protopterus; species Protopterus annectens. The sequence goes on along the minus strand of NC_056744.1, from coordinate 155,777,706 downwards.
GCCTCAGGTGAGCTGTGACCACTGCCATACATTTAGTTAACACTCTGGGGGCTGTAGTGAGACCAAAGGGGAGGGCTCAAAACTGGTAATGATTGGCTCCCAGCCAGAAGTGCAGATGATCCCTGGATGGTCTGGCCATTTTTATATGGTTGTACACATCCTGGAGATCTATCGAGCACATCCAGTTGTCTTTTCCTAAGAAGGGAAGTATCGACTGAAGCATGACCATCCAGAACTTCTCTTTCTTGACAGATCTGTTTAGACTGCTGAGGTCCAAAATAGGTCTCCAGTCCCCTGTCTTTTTTGGAACTAAAAAGAATATTGAGTAAGTTCTGGATCCTATCTGGTCTGCTGGGACTGGTTGGATGACTCTTTTCTTAGCAACGTTTGGACTTCTATTGTTGCCTGTTCCCTGTAATTGGCAGCCACCACCATGGCATCAACTGGCACTCCCTTGGTCAGAAAGGACTTTTCCTGTGGGGCAGAAATAAATTTATTAGGCCTCCTGGGGACAGGCTCCATGGTGTCCAGAGACTTCCACGCCCTTTGTGAGACCAGCTCCATAAGCTCAACGAAGGGCAGAGACACCCAAGAGGTGGAGGGTAGAGTCCCAAAAGCCTTCAGGAGAACCGACTCATCTTCAGTAGGGTTGGTGGACTGCCAGTTACCCCACTACCTAAGTATTTCTAATATCTCAGCAAATGAGATATCCTCAGAGGGAGACTGTCGGGACCCTTCTGATTCTTCTAAGTCAGTATCGGATGTGAGAGACTCCTATGGAGAGTCTAAAAGCTTCCTCTTACAGATTCTCTTCCTGGGAACCTTATCAGTAGGACCTTCTGGTGTGGCCTCGGAAGAGCAGGGGCCACCCAGTGGGGCTTCCTGAGACTCTGGGTCTCTATACGCTTAGAAAGGATCTGTGAAGCAGAAGCGGACACAGGCGCTTTTGGGGAGGAGGTAGCTGGGCCTGAAGTCATAGATGTCTTAGGAGACATAACTCTTCTCATGGCTTTGAAGGCACCTCTGCTCTGATGAGAAGGGACCAACAGATCTGAGGAAAATGTTGCTACCCCGGCACCGGGACAGTGGGCTCCAAACCAGAGGTAGGAGCTGAGCTCATCCGAGTCGAAGCCCCGAGAGACAGAGTCGCAACTGACAAGTCAGTCCGACCATCCTCTCCGTACCCGACTGGAGAGTGTCATCTCCTAGACTCCTCGATCGGCACCGAGGATGTCCAAGTAAATGAGACTGAAGACAATGGAACAGGCATCGGCTCAAAAAACTCAACGATCATCAAGTCCGACTCCTCCGGTTCAGAAGGACTGGTATGGCTCAGAGGAGGAAAAGTAGTAGATGGTAAAACAGTCTTCGGTTCCGAACCCATTTGGGTCAGAGCTGATAAAAATTTAGCAAATGCCAGTGCCTGTAACAACCTCTGCATCACTCGGTCCACATCCAAATTGGAAAGGCTTACCAAAGACTGAGATGAGTGGATGGACGGAGGTACAGATTGCAGGAGTGGCGATTTAGGCACTTTGGATACCAGTTCCAGGACCGGGGACTGGCTCCAAAAGGACAAGATACTTGGCTCCGAGGGCTGTGGAGCCGTCTACATTTTTTTATTTCCAAAGAAGTAGAAGCCTTGGAAGACTTTGAAGATTTACTAGACCTGTCCTGGTCACTCAAAGCTTCCTTAAAACATTGTTTGACTAGTCCTCTATCAATTAGCTTTCTCTTTCTCTCCTAAAGGACCCTAGAAGAGAAGGAATGACAAATGGAGCAACTTTCCTGAAGCTGTAAAACTCCCAGCAGTATACACAGTTAACATGGCTATCTGTTACAGACATTTTCTGTCCACATTTTGGACATTTTTTGAAACCTGACTTAGGATGTTTATCCCTATCCTGGTCAGCCATAATGAACAGCACGGTTGTTTCTTTTCGGCTTTTCCCGGTTAGGGGTCGCCACATTGGAACTCTGGTACACTAATGATTGGCAGTAGATTTTTATGGTGCCAAGTTGCCAGCCCAACACCCAACCTTCAATGAAGGCACACCATAGCACAGTATCAAGTGAAAAACTACTACAATATACTAAAGACACACCCAAAAACTATTTCATTAAGCCCTGACAAAAACTATGGGCTAAATATCCTGTAACAAAGTGTCACTTTAAACACACACATAAACTTTAAATATATATCTAAGCACTTCTAAATATCAAAAAGTTATGGAAAAAATGTCAGTTATCAAAAGCACATAAGAACTATATAACTACACTAAATATAAAGGCCTTTAGAAAAAAACGAAGGCCAAAAGCTATATTTAAATATGAAAAGGTGCACCAAGGAATACACACTAAAGAGATTTAAATGCTAAAGAAACAAAAGCTTAAGCTAAGAAGTGGAATTAACAAAGTTATTAGAAAAAGTTTTTATAATAAAGTTTTGCTTTCCCGAGCTATGCTGAGGAACCTCCGATCTACTGCAGCAGCAAACTAGATCTGAGGTATCTCCAGGTGCATCATGGGATATGTACTTGGCCTCAAGCTGTCTGAAGACCTCAAGCTTTGTAGTAGGCCGACTTTGAGCCGAGGATCAGCTCCGAACCCATCTGTAAGAATGAACGGCAAGATAGAACAACTTCACATATATTTATTTTGGCTTGAGCAGTCGTATTTAATATGGTGCATGGATAGTAAATGTGTGACGTTCTGAATGGCAGCTTTTACCATTATCCACCCCTCAGTACATCATTTCTCTCTTATTTAGTTTGCATCATTGCTAGGATCTCTGGTACAAAGACATGGCATTTAGTGAGTAAGAGGCATCAGCAGCAGAACCAACCATCTACGCTGTTCCACATTATGGGAATGTTCAATATTTGGAAATATTTGCGAACATAACTGCATGTTAAAGGAGGAGGCATTTCCTACTCTAAAGGTAAGTTAAGTTTTAGCAAAGTTAACATAAGATATTTATCTAGGATTAGCTCTAGTACAACTATAGATTTTGGAGTTGCAGCTCTAAAGACTCATAGGCAGAAAGGAAATATTTTGTCAGGATGTATGGTAGAGGTGTTGACTGTTTCACCACTAGTTTGAACATGTTGGATTAACTATGTAAGTTGCAAGACCATGCTTATTGTATTTGGCACTGTATTATTTGCTCTTAGGAGAACATATACACTATTTATGATTGCAGAGAAGTTAACTTGTATAGACTTTATTAAATTCACAACATCCTGCTATAACAACCCCATGAACAGTCAGTATCATCCATGCAGTTAACTAGAAAATTAGGAAACAGAAATAGATCACCTTGCCTTTCTTCTGTCATCAAACATCTACAGACAGACAGACACACATTCACACACACACACACACACACACACACACACACACACACACACACACACACACTGTATAGTTCATAGGTGTTTACTAGGCTAACGACCACAAGGGCCTTTTTAAGCCTAGCCATGCATCCCAAATCTCTGACAAGTTCTGATACCTTTGATAAGTGCAAGCATGTGCCTGGGAGACTATTTAGAGGTTACCTGTGTCCATTAGAGACATAGGTATCAAACCAGGGATGAATTTCCATTTTCCCATCCAATTGTATTTCTTGGCATTTAGTTTTAGTCCATGGCTCTGACAGCAATTGTTTGTCTGTGTCAGCCCCTCCTGGAGAACATTTGTGTCAGTGTGAGATTCAATGACAACTCCTAATTTGCAATCATCTGGTCACAGCTTTCGCTTCTTGGCTCTACAGGTCATTAATGAGAATGAAAGGGGAGGAGATTTAGTGAATGTTACCGAGACAGCTGAGATGAATTGGATAGGTAACTTATAGGCTGATAAGCTACCTGGGCTGAATAGCAATCTACCTCTCAAACTAACCCTAAAGGGGCATAGACTACTGCAGTGATTTTGATTCGCTAATGAAGTTTTTAAATAGAGATCTGTTTGTATGGAAGTTTTGATCTGATGAAGGATACTGAGTTATCCGAAAGCGCTAATCTTTATGAATGTTTTATTGCATTAAAGTTTTAATTTTATGATAGCCGTGGTGGTTGCATTGGTTGCTGCAGTTGTTGGATACTTTTTACTATGGTCCTTTCCTTTGATAGCTGGCTTCTTGTTTTCTGTTTGTTTTATACTCAGTTTTAACAAGGAGCGGCTTAACATGGCAGAAGATGGTGTGAGGCCTGATCTTTCTAATACAGAATTGGACTATTGTCCTGCACAAAAGAAGAATGTGCAAGCTTTGTTCAACAAAGATTTTGTTCAGAACCTGGCCAATCCTTTGCTGCGGATTAAGTTTTCTGAATGTCCGATGGTGAACTAACTATTGAGGATGAACAGTTTCAGACAGATACATTTATACCATTGTATAGAGAATTGGAAGACCTATTGTATAAGCTAAAGCAGATACAGTGGCGGTGTTTTCACCGTGAAGCTTGTCTTCATTATAAGATCATGCCATGTGGTCTGAGGATGCTGGTTATGCCTACTTATGGGAATTCACAACCGGAATTATTGAAAAAAATGGCAACAACTGAATATGGAGACCAGCTTGATTTATATACAACTGATTTTAGAACACTCTGAACTGATAGAAAGGACTTTAATTGCTGAGGTTGAGAAGAAGCAACAGCAGATGGAAAGAAAGTACACCAAAGACATTTATGTTGAGAAACTAAATGATTTGTTTTTGAATGTAACAGCATTTGACAGTACACTTGTGAGAGTGAAAACTAAGAAACTTATAAGGAATCGCAGTGATTTTGTTAATGGTCATGTCTTTACATAGCCTAAGAGGTGCACCACTGAAACTAGTAACAACAGGGAAGACATAGCATCTGTAGAGCCACACAAAAATTATATGAATGCTTCAACCAGTAATACTAACACTAGTGATACTGTTGCTGTAGATAACAACACTGTGAACTCAAATAGTTTTAACAGTTTGATGAATGCTCATGCTACTACTGCTTCTTCTGGCAACAATGCTGTTATAGACTTGGGTGCTAGATGAAAAGAAGGGATGCAAGTGCCTTTGTTTTTTTCCCATATCCTTGTAACCTCTTCCCCTGCCATATGTAACTATACAGAGGAACAATCATTCTATAAGCAGGGGGAGAAAGAGAAGAAAATCATGAACAGAATGGAACTGAACACTGGTGAAGTAAATGACAATAATGGTTTAGTTGTAAACCTAAGTAACTTCTCCCTTTCGACACACCATTTATCTGTTCTTAAAGGGTTATCATTTATTCCTATGATAGGCTCTCAACTGAGTGATATTACAGTGGACTTGAGACTTTTTGGTAGAAATATCATGTTAAAAAATATTTATGGAAATGAGCCACATGACAATGTGAAACCATTGGTTAAACCCAGCACCATCATTCCACAAAATGCTCCGGTTATAGACACTTTCCTAAAGTGTATGAAGTGCAGATATCTCAGCTGCTTAATCAGCGTAAACATCCTTCCTATAATTTAACACTTGAACAGAACCATGCATTAGATGAATTGCAAGCTAATGATAACATTATAATTTTACCTGCGGACAAAGGTGCTGCCATAGTGGTTCTTGATACATCTGTACATGATATGAAAATGAACAATATGCTATCTGATGAGACAACATAAAAGAGAATTAATCAATTACAAGTAAATAGAATGATTCAACTGATTCATGATACAGTCAAAGACCTATTGATATTTAATAAAATAACCAAAGATTTGTGTGACTTTTTTAATAGTGGAGCATCCATTAATACCTGTGACAAAAGGGATGCCAAAAATTCACAAACAGTTCCTTGATCCTCCACTATGCCCAATTGCGACCAGGGCTGGCTGGCTCACTGAGCCCATGTCTATATATGTTGAACAATAACTGTGAGAAGTACTAGACCATGTACCTACTTAAGAAATACCAAAGAATTTTTAGCATCATTATTTAACTACAAGACAACACATTTAATGATAAAAATTATTTACATGGTCATCATGGAAATACAGAGCCATTTTATGGTCATACCGAATGACTATGGTTTGAAATCTAGTACTGTGTTAGACTCGGATAATATCTATGTGTTGTTGTTGCTATTAAGGATGGTGTTGGAAAACAATGTCCTGATGTTTAAGCAGAATATATATTGGCAACAATCAGAGGTAGCAATGAAAACTCCCTGTGCCAACTCATACGCCAACTTGGTGTTGGTGAAGTAGAAGGTGGACTTTATACTTAATGACAATCCTTTCGCTGACCACCTGTTATACTATAAAAGATTTGTGGATTTTTTTTCCTATGGTTTAGCTCTGAACAAGAATTCTATAAATTTGTGGAATATTTAGGAAGTATAACTTCCTTTTTGAAATTTACTATGGAGAAGTCTAATACGTACATACATTTTTTTAGACATTATTTTAACTATACAAAATAATGACATCAGTACTTCTTTATACTATAAGAGCTGCAACAGAAACAATCTGTTAATACATAGCAGTATGCATCAACAATGTATTTATTCTAACATAGTTACGGGGCAACTTCTATGAGCATCAAGGCTGCACATGGATGAAAATGACTATACAGCAGCAAATGCCATGATTAAGAACATGTTTTTTGAAAGAGGATATGACCGTGATGAAGTTAAAAGGCTCTCTGAAGAAATTTCATCACTTAGAGCATCCAGAGGAGTACCATATTTTTCAAGTGGACACTTTTTGCAGCATGAGACTTTACGCCATAACCGGTCATATAGGAATAGGATTGTTTTGAAATATACTATTAACACACAACAGATATGTAATATCAATAAATGTAATTGGTGTATTCTCACTAGTGATGACAATATAAGAGGAATTGTTGGCAACACAGCGTGTTTCTCATTTAGGAATTGTAAGTATCTAAAGCAGATTCTATTTAACAGCTCTTTGATCAGATCTAAGCCGATTTCCAACATAAAAGGAACTTTTCCTTGTCGCATTTGCACCAGTTGTAAATACATTTTAACTTCGGATGCTTTTGTACATCCAGTGAATGGCAAAATATACAAGTTAAGATCTTATGCAGACTGCAGGACAAGAAATGCTATATAGGCTACTTGCTGTGTTTTATGCAGTTCCTTTTACATTGGCAAGACTAATCGCCAGTTTAAGGAATGCATTTCAAAACATATCAGTGACATTAGGTTAAATGATTTTAAGAATCCTTTACTGAAACATATACTGGAGAACAATGATCACAGCTTTCACTTCTTGGCCATACAGATCATTAATAAGAATGCAAGGGGAGGAGATTTAGTGAATGTTACTGAGACAGCTGAGATGAACTGGATAGGTAACTTACAGGCCGAACAGCAGTCTACCTCTCAAACCAGCCCTAAAGGGGCACAGACTACTGCAGTGATTTTGATTTGCTGATGTTTTTAAATAGAGAACTGTTTGTAAGGAAGGTTTGATCTGATGAAGGATACTGTTATCTGACAGCGCTAATGTTTATGAATGTTTTATTGTATTAAAGTTTAAATGTTATGATAGCCGTGGTGGTTGAACTATATATATGTACGGTGGATATAAAAACTTTACACACCCTCGTTAAAATGCCATGCTTTTGTGATATATATAAAAAAAATAGAGACCACACTAAATCATTTCAAAAAATTTTCCCACCTTTAATGTGACCTATAACCTGTACAATTCAACTGAAAAACAAACAAATCTGCTAGGGGAAAAATATAAAAATTAAAAAACATACAATATGCTGGTTGCATAAGTTTGCACATCCTTAAACTAATACTTTGTTGTGTGTGCACACACGCTTTAACACTTTGTTGAAGCACCTTTTGATTTAATTACAGCATTCAGTCTTCTTGGGTATACACCTGCCATCAATTAAAGAGACTCTGATTAACCCCAAATAAAGTTCAGCTGTCCTAATAGGATTTTCTTGACATTTACTCAGTTGCCTGCTACAGCAAAAGCCATGATTCGCAGACAGCTTACAAAGCATCAAAGGGATCTCATTGTTGAAAGGTATCAGTCAGAAGGGTACAAAAAAATTTCCACAGCATTTGATATACCATAGAACACAGTGAAGACAGTCATCAAAAAGTGGAGAAAATATGGGACAACAGTGACATTGGAAAGAACAGGACATCCCTCCAAAATTGATGAAAAGACAAGACAAAAACTGGTCAGGCAGGCTGCTAAGAGACGGACAGCAACACTGAAGGAGGTGCAGGAATTTCTGGCAAGTACTGGTTGTGTACTACATGCGACAACAATCTCCCATATTCTGCATACGTCTGGACTATGGGGAAGGGTTGCAAGACGGAAGCCTTTTCTTACACAGAGAATCACCCAGGCCCAGCTAAAATTTGCAAAACAATAAATCAAGTCTCCCAAAAGTATGTGGGGAAAATGTGTTATGGTCTGATGAGAGCAAGGTTGAACATTTTGGGCACAATTCCAAAAGGTAAATTTGGCGCAAAAACAACACCTCGCATCATCAAAAGAACATCATCCCCACAGTGAAGCATGGTGGTGGCAGTATCATGCTTTGGTGCTTTGGAGTTGCTTTTCTTCAGCTGGAACTGGGGCTTTAGTCAAGGTGAAGGGAATTATAAACAGTTCCAAATACCAGTCACTTTTGGCCCAAAACCTTCAGGCATCTGCTAGAAAGCTGAAGATGAAGAGGACTTTCACCTTTCAACACAACAATGACCCCAGGCATACATCCAAATCAACAAAAGAATGGCTTCACCAGAGGAAAATTAAAGTTTTGGAATGGCCCAGCCAGAGCCCAGACCTAAATCCAATAGAAAATATGTGGGGTGACCTGAACAGGGCTGTGCACAAGAGCTATCCTCACAATCTGACAGATTTGGAGTGCTTTTGCAAGGAAGAGTGGGCAAATATTGCCAAGTCAAGATGTGCCATGCTGATAGACTCCTACCCAAGAAGACTGAATGCTGTAATTAAATCAAAAGGTGCTTCAACAAAGTATTAGTGTAAGGGTGTGCACACACAACAAAGTATTAGTTTAAGGGTATGCACACTTATGCAACCAGCGTATTGTACATTTTTTATTTTTTTATAATTTTTCCCCTAGCAGAGTTGTTTGTTTTTCAATTGAATTGTACAGGTCACATTAAAGGTGGGAATAGTTTTGAAATTATTTATTGTGGTCTCATTTTTTATATCACAAAAATCTGGCATTTTAACAGGGGTGTGTAAACTTTTTATATCCAGTGTGTGTGCGTGTGTGTGTGTGTGTGTGTGTGTGTGTGTGTGTGTGTGTGTGTGTATATGTATATATATATATATATATATATATATATATATATATATATGGTTCCACTTCATATCATCGAATTTCATTTCATCGAATTTGAAAACATCCAGACCAAATTAAAACCAAATGTTGAAAACCCATATCATCGAATCTCAAATCATTGAAAACTAAAAAGCAACTAGAAATAACATCCCAGACACTATTTACTACATTTATGCAGGGGGCAAGCCCCCCTGCACCCCCCATGTGGGGGGGCTCCACCCCCACACTCCCCGTAATTAAATATACCAACTCCAAGGTCAAACTACAGTGGGGTTAGGAAATTACATTTTTCCCCCACTGTAGTGCAACCTTGGAGTTGGTATATTTATTTACAGGGGGTGTGGGGGATGGAGCCCCCCACATGGGGGGTGCAGGGGGGCTTGCCCCCCTGCATAAATGCAGTACTAACTCTGTAGAATGTTATTTCTAGTTGCTTTCTAGTTTTCAATGATTTGAGATTCGATGATATGGGTTTTCGACGATTTGGGTTTTCGACGATTTGGTCTCGATATTTTGGGCTTAGATGAAATGCAATTCGATGATATGAAGAGGAACCATATATATATATATATATATATATATATATATTTATATATAGAGAGAGAGAGGTGTGTTTATGTATATATATATATATATATGTATACATCTATGTGTGTGTGTGTATGTGTGTGTGTGTGTGTGTGTGTGTGTGTGTGTGTGTGTGTGTGTGTGTGTGTGTCTGTGTGTGTCTCTGTGTGTGTATATATACATATATATAGGGAGAGATATTGGTCTGTTACATTGCAGCTTTACATCTAAGAAGCTTTATCTAATTACAAAACATCTAAAAATTTAATCCAATACATTTAATGTAAAACACATTTAACAGAATCATATTTCATCTAAAATTTCATATGCAATACATACTGCTCCAGACTTTTTTTGCAGGAGGGGCTTGCCACCTGCACCCCATGCAGGGACTTTGCCACTCACATCCCCCTTACATTAATATGCTAACTCCTTGGTAGCACAATAGCAGAGAAAAGACAACACATAGTAAATCACAGCTGATGCAGAAACACAGACTTGTGGGGTGTGCATTAGCAAGATACAAATGGTACACTGGCCTAATTTGCATTATAATTTCTATTATCCTAACTCCCTAAACCACACCAGCACTCATTCTCTATAGCCTACTACATTTTTCCATCAAATGTGATGGCCAAATTCATGAACTCATTTCATTTCATGAATTCATGGTGGTTCACACAGCCTATCTAGATCTCGCCAAGGCTTTCGTCACCATCCCCAACTCTGGAATTATAGAAACTCACTAAACTAGATATAAATCCCTATGTCACAAGATGGGTTGCCAACTGGCTCACTGACAGAACCCACACTATGAAAGTAGCAGACTCCAAATCTGACTTCAGACCAGATACAAGTGGAGTACCACAAGGTTCAGTCCTGGGTCCTCTCCTGTTTGGTAACTACTTCTCTGAAGTACAGGCTAACAGAGAAAGTCTTTGGCTAACGAAGTTTGCAGATGACTGCAAACTAGGAGCCATAATCAAAACTCCTAACGACGTGGACATCCTATAAAAGAGCCTCACTGAGACAGATGCTTGGTGTCAAAGCCATGGCCTCAAGCTCAATGCCAAAACGTTCATCGTCTTCCTTTTTGGTAAAAACTCTGTACCCATGAACTACTACATAGGCGGTGGTCTACTTAACACCGAAAGTGTGATAAGAGACCTTGGGACACAGGTGGACAGTAGTCTCTCCTTTGATAATCACATTGCCATAGTAGTCAGGAAATCCTTCTACGTGGCACACCTCATCGCAAAAGGTTTCGCATCCAGGAAAAAAGAGGTCATTGTTTCCCTCTACTCGTCACTCATTAGACCCATTATAGAATATAGCGCCCCTTTTGGTATGTACCTCACAAGACATCTACAACAACTGGAAAGGCTGCAGAAATACCTCACAAAGAGGATTACCGGCCTCAAACATATGCCCTGCACAGACTGTCTCAAAAAACTCCAGCTTTACTCCATCGCATATCGTCTACTCAGAGGCGATCTCTGCCTAACATACAAAGCTATGTCAAACCCAGAGCTGTTGGACATGCTCCACTTAAAGAAATCCTAATCCCTCCGAGCTACATGCTCTAGTGACCTAAACCTTGTCACCACAATAAACAGAACATGCTGGAGGGATAGATTCCTGTCCCAGAGACTTCCCATTCTCTGGAACAAACTACCTATCTATATCAAACAAAGCTCCTCATTAGCACTCTTCAAGAAAAATCTTGATGACTGGATGGGAGATAGGAAACTCACCCCGAGGATCCCTTCTGTGGCTCTGCTCGACAGAGGCGCAGGAAAATAATTTTCTTGGGTGGCAAAAGCCAGGGTACCTTTTTGGCTAGGCTTATATAGGCCCTAGGGCCAATAGCCTAGTACCTACCTATGAACACTTACACTAAGTGTACATGTTCTGTATTCAAGAACGTTTTTGTGCACTCTATTCATTCAGAAAGATTACTCTAAATATGATTTCCCCTTGAAATTTAAAGATGCAAGAAAATCAGTAGGAAAACTAAAATTAGGAAGAAGAAGGTGGGAATTATGCTTATGCTGTCTACTACCTCAGAACAGTGTTCATGATATTGTTGTGACTAAATGAGATTCTGATTATATTCTAGATCAAATATAATCCTAGATCAAATGTTGTTTACCTATGTAAGTGTGTGTGTGTGTGTATGTATATATATATATATATATATATATATGTGTGTGTGTGTGTGTGTGTGTGTGTGTTGTGTGCACATTGTATGATATATATATATATGTATATATATATGTATATATATATATATATATATATATATAATACAATGTGCACATATATATATATATATATATATATATATATTATATATATATATATATATATATATGTATGCATATATATATATATATATGGTTCTACCTGACAGAAGACCGACATCGGAATGAGAGCTCCAGAAGTCGAAATCGAAGAAGACCGAGACAATCGCGAGTGGCAGAACATCGACAGTACAGAAGGGATGACAACACCAACGCGGAGGATGCCGACGTGGGGAAAGGCTGTGAGGTAAGTGTGGAGATTGACGGTCTGTGGGGATAGGGGTGGGTTAAGTGAGTTAGGGTTAGATAGGGGTGGGTTAAGTGAGTTAGGGTGATAGGGGACCTTAGGGTTAGGGTAAGGTTTAGTGTGGGCTTGTAAGGATTTTGGTGTGCTTGTGTTGTGTGTGTGGTTTGTGGAATGGGGATGTGTTTTGTTTTAATTGTTATTGTGGTGTGTGCAGTGTATGGGGTTTCGTGTTTGTGTACCGTCGGTTATTTCGTTGTCGGTTATGTGTGGTTTCGTGTTTATGGACTGTATATATAGGGTGATGTGGTTGTCGGTGTTGTGTGGTTTCGACTATGTCAGGTAGAACCATATATATATATGTATATATTATACAATGTGCACACAACTACACAAGACACACACACACACACACAGACACACACACACACACACACACACACACACACATATTATATATACATACACACGGACACACGTGTGCGCACACACAGATATATATATATATATATTTATATATATATATACATACATATACGTATTAGTGTGTGTGTGCATCTATATATATATATATATATATATATATATATATATATATATAGGACTCTTATAGCTTACTTGAGCCTCTGGCTGTTTGAAATCCAAGAACTTGCAACTCGCAGTCAGGAGCTTGAGCGGCTGTTTCTCTGTCTGACCACCTGACCAAGCATTAGTTCAAGAATACAGCAGCCACAACAGTTGCAAACAATGAAGCTCTTGCCATGGAACTCGTAAGAGGGAAGGGATGTTTTAGGTTTAGGGAGGGGTTTATGCAGTGAGGAGGAGCTAGCATTAGGTTAGGACTAGGGTTAGGGAGGGGAGGGAAGGGAGATTTTAGGTTTAGGGAGTGATCAGGAACTAGTTCAGTGTTGAGGTTAGGGAGGGTAGCAGAGGGGGATTTTATGTTTAGGAATCAGTTCAGAGATGGCTCAGAGTTAGTGTTAGGGACAGGAGAAGCATTTTTAGGTTTAGGGAACTATCAGGAGTTGATTTTAGGGTGAGAGTCAGGGTTCTGGAAGGGATAGTTAGTTTACTGTTAGTGCACAGTAATCAGGGTAGTGAGAGTTAGGGCACTTGCCAACATGTGTGAGTGGCAACAGGCAAGTTTGTCTCAAGCTAATGGTATGCAAGCACTTGTAGATGGCCCTATATAGATCTAGATATAGATGTAGATACAACTATAGCTATATGGGTGTATGACAGACAGTAGTACACTCACATAGTCAAACTGCATCTGATCAAGAAGAACTGCTTGAACATCAACTGATTATCTCAAAAACATAAAGCACTCCTTTTTTGTAGGGAGCAAGTCCCCTCTGCTGATTATACATACCAACTCCAAAAACACACTGCAGTGGGAAAAGGGCACATTCCCCAATGCCCACTATACTTTGATCTTTCATAGGAAAAAAGTGGATACATCCGATCAGCTGATTTTTCATGAACTGTACTGGGTCTTTTTTCTGCTCAGTCATTTGAACTTTCGACCAACTAAAAGACATGTATATTTATATATATATATATATATATATATATATATATATATATATATATATATATATATATATATATATATATATATATATATATATGTATGTATATATATATATATATATATATATGTATATTATGTACATGTATATATATATATATATATATATATATATATGTGTGTGTGTGTGTGTTATATTGTTTAAGCCTACAGTTGTTTGACAGAGCTGTTCTTTTGGGTAAGGGGTCTACATTATGGAAGCTGCAGTACAACTCCAAATATCCTTGATAACATACATTTTGAATCTTGTTTCTTTCTTTTACTATGTTGTTAACACTTCATCACAAGGCAGTACAGCAACACGGTGTTCATAATCTCACAGATATCTAATAAAGCACGTGATACAAGGGTGTCGGAACCATAGGGCAAAGGGGGGGTGAGCGCCCTCTCACTTTTACATCTGCAAGTTGAGAGGCTTCAACAATTTATATAAAAAAATAAATAACTTTTTCACTCCATGGTGGCGGCTTCTTCTTCTTTAAGGAGGACCATGTATGCCTACCACCAGTGAGGATGTAAACACAGCCACATTAGTGGGATTTAAACGAGCCATTTTGTTGAAAAACATGGATGGTGTGTGTGTGTGTGTGTGTGTGTGTGTGTGTGTGTGTGTGTGTGTGTGTGTGTGTGTGTGTGTGTGTGTGTGTGTGTGTGTGTGTGAGTGTGTGTGTGTGTGTGTGTGTGTGTGTGTGTGTGTGTTTAAACTAGTGGGTTCCATTAGTGTGAGACAGTAGGTATGTGTATAATTTAAACTAGCCATTCATTGTTGTACAAAGAGAAGGTGTGTGTTTGTATATGTGTGTGTGTGTGTGTGTGTGTGTGTGTGTGTGTGTGTGTGTGTGTGTGTGTGTTGCTGTGCATACCTCTCAACTGTCCAGATTTTTGCAGAATGTCTACATTTTTTCCTCATATTTTGGGTTTGTTCCTCAAATATATAAAAGCAAGTAATGCCACTGCAATAAAATTGGACAAACCACAATGTACAAAATACTAAAACAAAGTTTTTCGAAACTACAGACAACAGTATAGATAATAAAATCAAACTTTAATAAAACTATGCAAGTTTACACTTTTGCTAAAAGCTTTTTCAGGCAAATATTAGCATTAGATAAAATCCTTCTGTTTATACACATTAGCCAAGTCACATGTCTAAAAATCACATAAAAAGTATGTGACTACAATTCAATTAATAAGCACAAATTATCTGTTCAAATCCTTACAGAAACATTCATCTAACTTGGTTCCTTACATCTTTCAATATTGGCTTAATACTGAATGCTTCATTCAAACCAGGGTATTGTTGCACCCTAAACCTAATAATCCATTTGTTTTTTTTCTTTCTCTGTCTCATTCATTATATCTCCACCTCTTATATGTTCATAAACAACATGTAAAATTGCAAACTTAAAAAAAGTGTGTGCTATCAGTTATTGTAACGTTTAAACAATGCATTTGTTTCTATAGACCTTTGAATCTCAGATAAATGGACTCCTATACGTTCTTTTAATTTATGGTTAGTTTTACCTATGTAGAAGGCATTGCACTTTTAGCAAACTGCCATGTAAACTATATTTTTTGAATCATATGTATCATATGCCTGTAAATAAAAATTCTTACTTATAGGATGTGTAACATTTATCTGTATATATACATTTACAGTACATGCATTTTTTCCATTTAAAGGTACCTTGTTTCATACTTCTATTATTTACAGTACTTATTTGTTCTTTGTAGCAAAATAAATTCTTTAAATTATTTAATCTTTTATAAGCAAAACTAAGCTGTCCATTTGTAACCCCTTTAAAATGCAATAATTGCTGTACTATTGGCCAATGTTTTTTAATAATATTTTTAACTTGAGCAGTATGCCTATTATATGTTAGGACACATCTACATTTACGTTTAAAGTTAGTATTATTTTTGTTGCAAGTCCCTGCTTTAAGAAAAAATAGGTCTAACCTGCAAATTTCTCTTTTGCACAATATCTCTCTTTATAGCAATCACTCGGTGCTCTTTATAACCTCTGGCTGTAAAACCTTTAGCCATATTATTCATCTGAATATACATTTCGATATCTGTTATGTTTAATTTAGCCACTCACATCATTTGATTTTTAACTATATTATTAAAGATATGTGGTGGATGTATGCTTGTTTGATGTAAATATGTATTCTTTTTCACTTCCTTCCTATGTAGGGTAGTTTCTGTACCTCCTGTTACATTTTTAATCAGTCTTATATCTAAGAAGTCAGTTTGGGAAAATGTACTGTTTCTCAAATTTCAAAAAAATTAGTAGTAGGATTTAAATAAGTTATAAATTATTCTAATAAGGTCAATGAGCCTTCCCATATAAGCCAGAGAGCAGATGAAGGTAGGTGTGTGTGTGTGTGTGTGTGTGTGTGTGTGTGTGTGTGTGTGTGTGTGTGTGTGTGTGTGTGTGCCAGAGAGAGAGCGGATGAAGACAGGTGTGCATATATGTGTGTGTGAGAGAGAGACAGAGAGCAGATGAAGGTAGGTGTGAGTGTGTGTTTTTGTGTGACAGCAGATGAAGGTAGGTGTGTGTGTGTGTCTGGGTGTGTTAAACATACCTCTCAAAAGTCCAGATTTAGCCTCATAGTTTTGGTTTTGTTTCTTGTAAAATCTGCAGTTTTCTGGCAAATCACGGAGGACAACAGTCACTATATATATATATATATATATATATATATATATATATATATATGGATTCACTTCATAACACTGAAAACTCAAAACACTGAAAATGAGAAAACTTCATAATATAGAAGACCAAAACACTGAAACTTCAAAACACTGAAAACACATATCATACACATACTGAGTTTAAACAACATAAATCATAGCACTTTCCACCAAGTTAAGAAGGGGGCAAGCCCCCTGCATCCCCCCCATGTGGGGGGCTGCGCCCCCCCCACACCCCCTCCTACTTAAATATATCAACTCCAAGATTGCACTTAGTGTAGTGAAGTGCAGTCTTGGAGTTTATATATATAAGTAGCAGGGGTGTGCAGGGGCTTGCCCCCCTGCTTACACTTGGTGGAAAGTGCTATGATTTATGTTGTTTAAACTCAGTATATGTATCATATGTGTTTTCAGTGTTTTGAGTTTTCAAGATTTTGAAGTTTCAGGATTTTGGTTTCAGTGTTTTGATTTTTCAGTGTTATGAAGTGAATCCATGTATATATATATATATATATATATATATATATATATATATATATATATATATTTACACACATACACACACACACACACATATATATATATATATATATATATATATATATATATATACACACACACACACACACACGCGTGCACACAAACACAAACACACACACACATATATATATATATATATATATATATATATATATGTGTGTGTGTATGTGTGTGTATATATATATATATATATATATATATATATATATATATATCTAGGTCCACTATGTAATCCCAAAATACTGAAATCCCGAATTTCAGTATTTCAAAAATTACATAGCTGAAAACAAAACTACAATACAAAATCCCGAAACCCCATAACCTCGAAGTTTAAAATCCCGAACGTACTCTACACATACAGCACACACATACACACAACTTCCCCCCACAATCAAATATATAATACTACACTACAGATACCCCCTGCACCCCCCAAACTCCCCCTACTTAAATATTCTAACTCAGAAATCGCAGAAACAGACACACAAAAAAAACTCACACCTACACATTTTACAGTCACAACACACACTTACACATACATACTTACCTAAACTTTCACCCATCCATTCACACACCGCACCAGCAGAAGTGCTAATTCAACATCTCCGTGCTTCAGGATTTTGAATTTTGTTCTTCTGTATGTTTTGGAATTTTGTTTTTTCGAATATGTAATTTTGAAATACTGAAATTCGGGATTTCAGTATTTTGGGATTGCATAGTGGACCCATATATATAAAAATAAAACACACACACACACACACACACACACACACACACACACACACACACATACGAGTTTCAGACTTCATATACTTCAGAAAATGTATGCCAAGGCAAATGCTGTTATTCTAGCAACTTTAAAAATCTAAAAGAGTTGTTGTTGTTTGTCTTTCCGGCTTTTCCCAGTTAGGGGTCGCCACAGTAGAAATCTGGACCGCTAATGATTGGCAGTAGATTTTTATGGTGCCGAGTTGCCAGCCCGACGCCCAACCTTCAGCGAAGGCACGCCCATTCACGCATGTCTTTCGGAGGCCACACGACCACAGGGAGGACATGCAGACTCCACACAGAAGGCACTCCAGCCAAGAATCGAACAGAAGAACCTCTTGCTGTGAGGCAACAACGCTACTGCTGTACCACCACGGCTCACTTTAAAAGTCTAAAAGAGTAATATTTAAAATCTGTCCCTATTTTTGGGCCTTTGTCCCCCCATTATTTTAGGCTTTGGAACAATCCAAAACAAATCTGTTAGCAGCTGAAGGTGTTCTGTGAAAAAAAAGCAGTGCAGTGAAGAAGTCACAAACAAACCACCGTGGACATACAAAAGACTTTTAAAATCCTATATTAAAACAAACCCTTGATAAAAAGGAAATATTTGTAGCAAAATCCTTGTGGAAAAATACGTAAAGACACAAACAGGTGCACCATTCAGGATGGATAAACGGTTTCAGGTTTTCCCTTCCTCAGATCCTGTTACAACTGAAAAAAGGTGCTCCATTTAAGGAAGGCTTGACCAATCAAGACATTCACACAAATTGACACTTCCAGTACAAGCCATAAGATTTTAAAAGTCTTTTGGATGTCTATGATATTTAGTTTGTGACTTATTCACTGAATTATTTTAGGCTTTGTCCAGATTTCTTATGCTAAGAAGTTGAGAGGTATGGTATGAAATGCCCTAGTTTGAGGGGAGGGCAGGTTAGTTAATTAACTTTATCAGGCTTGACCCTGTAACTTGGTTACAGGAGACAAGAGCCTGAATCCTCTACACCAAGAACTAGACTGCTGAAGGAATTGTGAGCTTCAGTGGAGACAAGAGTCTGAATCCTCTACACCAACTACCAAACTGCTGAATTAATTGTGAGTTTGAGTTTCAGTACTTTTTCAGAGAATTATGAGTTTCAGTGCATTTTCAAGGGATTATGAGTTTCAGTTCATTTTCATGGAATTGTGAGTTTCAAGGGAAGATAAGTTTATTTTTGCTCTGATGCTAAAAAGAAGCTATGTCTTATCATTACACTCCATCTGTGTTGTAGATCTTCATACATTCCTTACTGATAGGACTTTGGTTCCATTCTTGGAACTGACCCAGCCAATATACAAGCTTGCGTCAGTCAAAAACGCTAGAGCTAAGTACTACCCATAGTGCCCCTCTTCTCCTTCTCTTCAGATTGAGTTTGCCCGCCCTGCATAGAGACACTGGAAATAATAGAAATTGTTGCGACAATGGAGGCCCTAACTGAGCAAATACCTTATCAGGCAGACAGGACAAAATGATCTACCAGAAGTCATTAGGCAAGGGGGATGGAGGGCGGGGTGTAAGGAATGTATGCAGATCTACAACACAGATGGAATGTTACGGTAAGACATAACTTCTTTATCTGATGTTGTATAGGACTGAGTCCCCAGCTACTTGCATCCTGGGTGGCCCTATGGAAGGATATTCCTGAGAACCATTGGGCCAAAAGATGCTCTTCCCCTGGAGGCCACATCCAATTTGTAATGATTGATAAAGGTATGGAGATTTGCCCATGGGGCCGCTGCGCAAATGTCATCCATAGAAGATGTGGAATGAAATGCCACTGATGTGGCCATTGATCTGGTGGAATGAGCCTTGATTCTAGAAGGCAAAGGTAATTTGTTCTGTTTGTAGACAAAGGTAATGCAATCTCTTAACCATTTTGACAAGGTGACTTTGGAGACAGCTTTGCCCAATCTGGGGACTGAAAAGGCTATGGACAATTGGTCCGACTTTCTGAAGGATTTAGTTCTGTCCAAGTAAAAATGAAGCTGTCAGTGCACATCCAACATGTGTAACTGGTATTCACCTATGTTACTAAATTCTGAGAAAAGGACTGGTAAATCAATGGACTGATTGAGACTTAGAGTTGAGATAACTTTGGGCAAAAAGGAAGGGTTAGTGCAAAGAGATACCCCTTCTTTGTGGAAAATCAAATAAGGTTGATTAACACACAAGGCCTGCAGTTCTGATACCCTCCTGGCTGAGGTGATAGCCACTAGGAATAAGGTCTTCCAAGATAGAAACTTTATGTCACATGAAATGGAAGGCTCAAAGGGTGAGCAGGTCAAATTTTGAAGGACTAAAGTCAAATTCCATGGTTCAGTTGGGGTTCTAATTGGTGGTTTCAGATGTATAATTCCTTTCATGAATGTTTTGCAAAGACAGTGAGACATTAATGAAGAATCGTTGAAACCATTATGGAAATTGGTGATGGCCACCGGGTGGACTGTAATGATAGAGGCTGAGGCTCCTGCATGAAGTAGTGTCGACAGGTATTCTAAAACTTTATGGACTGGCATAGAAAAAGGATCTAGTCCTTGTTTGTAGCCCAAATTGTAAATCTGACCCATTTGCTGTGGTACATTTTCCTGGTGGACGGTTTATGGGAAGCCAGAAGAATCTTTTGGACTGGGGAAGATAGGTGTGCGTGTCTGCCAATCAATGGAAGTGGAGACCCCAAGCTGTCAGCTTGAGGCTGTGATGGTTGGGATGGACCAGCCCCTGTGGGTGAGATAAGGAGTCCGGGGGATGGGTCCAGGGTCCATGGGCAGTGAACCAAATGAGGCCAAAGGAAGGGGAACCAAACTTGACGGGGCCAGTAGGGCGCAATGAGGATGACTGTTTCTCAGCCATTGCACTTTCTTCAGGAACTGCAGTATGAGTGGAATGGGGGGAAAGGCATACTGTAGACCCGGGGGCCAATCATGAATCAGAGCATCTCTCTGTAACGCCCCTTGTAGGAGAATTAGGCCGAAGAAGCTGCTGCATTTGTGGTTCAAGGGGGAGGCAAATAAGTCACAGCAAGGCTGTCCCCAATGATGAAAAATTTGAGTCGTTACTACAGGATTGAGAGACCATTTGTGAGGCATCAGAATGTTCCTGCTCGGTTTGTCTGCAATTAGACTGGAATTCCCGGAAATGTGCGTTGCTAGTAGAAAGTGGTTGAAAGCTATTGCCCATTGCCACACTCTTAGGGCTTCCTGGCATAAGGGATAGGATCTGGTTCCACCTTGCTTGTTGATGTACCAGACTACTGACAAATTTTCTGATTGGATAGCAACTGTGCCGGATGGGAGGGTTAATTGGAATGTTTGCAATGCTAAGAGTGTCACTCTCAGTTCTAGGACATTGATATGCAATTTGGCCTCTATGGGGACCAAGTTCCTTGGACAATCCTTCCTTGAAAATGCTCCCCTACCCCATCAGGGAAGCATCCATGGTCACTGTGGCTTTGGGTTGGGGGTGAAAATGGTAGACATCAGAACTCCTCCTCTGGTTTCATCCACCAACTCAAATCCTGCTTGCATCGACTTGTTATGTGAATTGGGTGAGACAATGGACATGTTAGAAGAGATCATTGAGAAGATAGGAGCCATTGTAGTAGCCTCATGTGGAAACTTGCAAGAGGGACCAATGGAATTGTAGCCACCATGGAGCCAAACAGTTGTAGAACCAGTCTGGTAGGGACAAGGTCTTGGGAAAATATATTTTCTCCCCAGGCCTCCACTGAAAATGGGCACACCACTGGCCCAGTGGACTTCCCCGGTAACCAAACTGAAATAAATAAATAAATAAATTTGAAGTTAAGCTCTTAGTTTTAGTAGTCTGTGAAGGGGCAGGGCAACTCGGCAGGAGAGTGTGTCAAATGTTGTCCCAATGAACTCTAAGCTTTGAGTCGGAACCAAGTTCGATTTTCCTAAGTTTAGAGAGATTCTAGTCTTTCTGCCAGGCCTTGAGTGCACAATATGGCTTGAAGCAGTAGACCCCTGGTTGGGGCAATAAGGAGCCAATCATCTAGGTATGGAAACACATGGAATCCTTGTAGTCTGAGGTGGGCTACTACTACTACTGCCATGCATTTGGTGAACACACTGGGGGTTTCGGAGAGACCAAAGGGCAGTACTCAAAATTGGTAATGACTCCCAGCCAGAAGTGGAGGTTATCCTCTGGACCATTTGTCCATTTTTATGTGGTAATACACATCCTGAAGATCTGTAGAGCACATCTAGTCAGCCTTCTCCAGAAATGTGACAATGGACTGAACCATGACCATCTGGAATTTTTCTGGTTTGACAAACTTGTTTAGCATACTGAAATCCAAAATTGGTCTCCAGTCCCCTGTCTTTTTGGGCACTAAAAAGAATCTTGAGTAAAATCCGGATCCTATTTGGTCTGGTGGGACTACTTGGATGACTCTTTTTTTCTAGTATCTTTTGAACTTCTAGTGCTGCTGCTTTCCTCTGACTGGGTGGAACATCAGGAATTCACCTTAGAGGCTTGGGATAAAGGTCGAAGGGAATGTGGTATCCTCTAATCAAAATCCTCTGCACCCAGAAGTCTGATGTTACTGATTGCCAGGAAAAGTGGTGCAGGGGAAAAACATCCCCCAACTGCTTCCACAGAAAACCAATTGGGCCGCTCTTCAGGAGCGCTGATAGTGTTGACCAGAGAAGGAATGTCTAGAACCCTGATTTCGCCGCCCCCCTCTGCCACAATAGGTGTGTCTCCCAGAAGAGTTCCCCCCTCTGCCCCATGGGGATTGTTCACCACGTGTGCCGTGGAAAGGTCCTTGGGATTTTTTGAACCACATCTTTCCGCCCCCTCTGATTCCTGGAGTAGGATCATTGAGGAGGTGAAAAATGTATGCCCACAGCAGATAGGGTCTTTCCATCTTTCTCATCAGAGCAGAACAGACCAATAAGCTAAATTCAGCAAACCTTGAGTCCTGGAATTCTTCTCAAAACCTTTATTGAACATATACCAGATCACAAACGGAAAAAGGATAAAATAGCTCCACAATCCAAAATACTAAGCGCTTTCACCCACTCGAATGGGGCATCATCAGAGTACAAAATGAATAACTTTGTCATCCCTTATATACAACTTTTGGTAATTCAATTAGCAATTAATCAATCAATTAGCTGATGGTAAAAAAGTCAAAAAAGCATCATGTTAAAGGTACAATGAACATTGTTCATTGCACCTTTAACATGATGCTTTTTTATCTTTCCATCTTTCTCACACCTGGCTAATGTGTCCTTAACATTAGGGCCAAATAGGGAAGACTCATCAACAGAAGCATTGACGAAGTCCTTGCATAGGGGGCTGCATCAACTGCATGTTAGAGGAAAGAGAGAGATCAGGTTCTGATGCTGGAGGTTCCGGCTGCATGCGTGCAGAAGTAAGAGCCCTCTCCATCACCTGGAAGGCAGGCCCACCTGAAGAGGGATGGGAGCTTGGAACCAAGAGGACAACCTCAGAACTGGGGTCACACATCACTCCAACGAGCCCGCCACCAGGATAGGAGCGTCGAGAGAGCCAGGAATTGCCAGAACAGCTGTAAATGGCACCATAGAAAAAATGAGCGCTGAACAAGGAGTCATGGTGCCAACAGACCAGTTACGGTTCCAAGGGTGGATTGGCTCCAAATGGAACAAAGTCCAGAGGGAAGGCTCCAGAGCTGTGAAGGGAATCATCACAGGAACCTAAGACATAGGCACCGGGGTAGACATCAGAACAGAGAGCTCCAAAGCCTGAGAAGAGGTTGAAGGAGGATATGCTGGAGAATGTGCAGACAGCACTTTGGCTCCAGGTGGGAGGGAAGTCCTGGTCAGGGTTGGAATTCCACTAGCTGACAAAAGTTGATCGACAAGCCTCACTAAGTCTAATTCAGAGAGACTCCTGGTGGACCGTGTAGTTACTCCGGAAGGAGAGTCTGGTCTTTTAAGAAAAGGACTATATTGTTGGCTAACGAAGGGGTCTATAGCAGTTGAGTATCTGGTCCTAGGCAAATTTTCTGATTTTGGCACCGAGGATGGAACCATTGTCGGTGCAGAGATTGTGTCTGGTACAGAGGATATAGTCGGTACCGAAGCAGTTGTAGAAATTGTCAGTTCAGTATTTGCCAACAATTTCAGTGCCATAGAACTAGTCATGGGTGCTGGAGCTGAAATAGTCGGTGCAGATAATTGTGTCCTTTTCGGTTCAGAAATGGTCTGAGAGCTCTTTGTTTCCGTAAAAGTCAGAGAGGCTGAAACCGAATGGCTTCTCTTTTTCTTATCTTTCTTGGGAGGTGGTGAGACCTCCGCCTCAGAAAGGGCCTCTGAAAAGGTTTTTTATAGCAAGTCCTTAAGAATGAGTTTGTTCTTGTGCTCAGCAGGAGTGCAAGAACCAAAATTCTTACACAAGTCACAAGGAGGTTGAGTCTGGAGATGGGGAACTCTAAGTAGTAGACACATATTAAGTGTCTATCCGAACTGGGCATTTTTCGCCCACACTTCTCACATTGTTTAAATCCAGTTGTTCCTTTTTTGTCTGACATATTTAAGGTAACAACAGTTAGGTACAAGCAGAAAAACCACAGAAGAGAGACAGAGAGGAATATATATATATATATATATATATGTGTGTGTGTGTGTGTTTTCGTTTTTTTTTTTTTTAAGAAAAAGGGGGAAGGGAAATGAAATACCAACGATGGTAACAGGATTACCACAAGGGTAAGGGAGGGGCTGTACCAACAATGGTACTTAAAACTACCAAAAAACAGGTAGGAGAAGAATAAATGTCACAGAAAAGACAGAAAGATATATAATCATAAGAAAGGGTACAAGGTACAACTAAAGTCAAAGAAGATATGTAAAAAATAACACAAATCTATAACTTGGCTGAGAGAGATGGCTTGGCACATCTTGAAAAGTATGCGGCAAAAGAAATCTGAAGAGAAGGAGAAGAGGGGCACTATGAGTAGGAACTGAAGTCCTATCAGTAAGGTATGTATGAAGATTTACAGTATCAGATGTCTGTTTTCAATATGCAACTAACTGTCATCTTTATGAAATGGCAGTCACTGTTTGTACTGTAGAATTTGGAAGTAGTGTTAGTAGCATAATTGCCTTTGGTGCAGAAGGCTGTGGATTCTACTCCTACACCATGTAGGTGGAGTGCTGATATTGCAGTGTTCTTTGAATTGCCAATTATTTGGTGCATTTTAAGGGGGGTAGGGGTTCTACACTCCTGAGTGTGCCCTCTTTTGTATGAGTGTCCACTAACTATGAACTTGTTGGTTTGTCAGTCATTCCCTATTGCAATATTACCAGTTTACCAATTTTTTTAATGCAAGACAAGCAGTTAATTCAAGGGGAGCAGGCACTGAATTTGTAGATGAAATATTGAAATGTAAAGTTGTTTTCCAGTAGCAACCTCTTTATTAGTTACAAATCTCTTTAATGTGGAATTAATCGGATGACTTTTACCTCTGCAGAGAATGGGCTTATTGAGTGATATGTCATTATTGTTCATACATTTTGTTTCATTGCTTACTGGAAGAATGTTTAAAACTACAAATTATAAGGAATTTAATTTAATACAGGGAGGTGAATCAAAGAACACATACATGTATGCATGGCTCTAAAAATGTGTGCAAGGAGCCTATGTTTTGAAAACAGCCCAAAGGTAAACTGAATCCTCCACTGGTCAGATGCATTTTCTTTGAATGTGGGTTTTCATGCCGTTTCAATGAATGTGAGTTTCAAGGGCAGAGAATTTTACTGTTCATGTTGTCTTTTTTCAATGTGAGTGTCACAAAAGGAAATATTGCCAGCCCAGCTATCAGGAATGTTGTAAATAATTATGTCATTTGAGAATATTAATATGATTTATATAGAAATATGACAGAAGGAGATACTGCCAGCACAGCTATCTGGAATTTTGTAAATAGTTATATGTCATTTGTGAATATCAGCAGGATGAAATTGCTTGTGTTACCACTACATTAGAACTGTATGCCATACTGTACTGATGTGTGCTTAAGAGATATTTTTTACACTATTTAAGCAATAACCCATGCCTGGGTGTGGGTAATGCTGGATTTACCCACGGTTGGTGTGGTTTGGTCATGAGGGCGAAGCCCGAGTGGCCAAACAAAGACAACCGTGGGTAATTCCAGCATTACCCACACCCAGAAGTGGGTTATTGCTATTATGCAATGATATTATTTAAGAAAAAAAATACTTACTTTTCTTAAATAATGGCATTGTATAATGCCTTTGTGCTGCCCTTCCGCAGCTGTCTGGTATTCTGTGGCAGTTCTGAAGTACCTGCACATGTGTATGCTTACACAGTACATCAGAGCTGTGGGTGGAAGCAATGAAGAAAGCAAGATCTCCATTGCTTTTTACAAAGTGTCTAGCTATGTTAAAGGAGTTTAACATAGCAAGACAGCTTTAAAAAAAGCAACGGAGAAAGGAAGATCTCCGTTACTTTTTTTTAAAGCTGTCTCGCTATGTTAAACTCCTTTAACATAGCGAGACAGTTTCTAAAAAGCAACTGAGATCTTGCGTTCTCCGTTGCTGTAAACAAAAAAAAGACATACTTTTCAGGGCGACCAGACCTTTTTCCATTAGTATAAGTCTTTGATTTACAACGTGCACGCTGACCAATCAGCATGCACATTTTGGAATATTAATGGGGGGTCATTGTATAATGTAATTGTTTAGATGTATGTATTTTAACAGGAGATTAACTTGCAAAACTTAAGAATAGTTGAGATTGAAGTACTTAATTGCTGGGCCATAAACAAGAGATGTTATCTTTCAGTTTCATTCAACAGGAGACAGGATGTCTACACTAGAGGACTCTCTGTGTTGCCTTGAAAGAGAGATAATTACTAAGCTTGAGTTGTAGAAGTGTTTTATTGTTTTATGTTTCCAGCAGTTTCAAACATTTGAAGGCTATGTATTTTCACAGGGAGATGTTAAATGTTAGCAGTTTCTAGCAATGGTTGATTTTGAGCCTGGGAACAAAGGTCGGGTGACAAAAAGTGATGACATGCTGCAAGTATCCCAGCAGTAATATCGGTTATGATTTTAAGAACTCTCCGAGAGAGTGAGTGGGCATTTTGTATTTTGTCTTTGACCTGACAACATTAGCTAGAAGATCCATTCACCACACCTGCCTTACTGTAATAATACGTTTCTAGGGTACAGTAGTTACTTTTAGATATAGTCAGGAATATAGCTGAGCTGAATTTAAATGTTTTTCTTTATCTATTTGAGACTGTCCTGCAATGTTGTTTTAAATATTTTCTGTGATTTTGAACTCTGAAGTCACTGGGACTACACATTTATTATTGTTGTGTTCTTTTATTATTAAATATATTTAAATCTTTCAATTGTGGCTGGTCTGTCTAGAGATATTTAAGCTCTTAGAGTACTTGCATATCAATCTGGTGACACTGTGGGCCACTCCTAATGGTCTTGCTCTTGGTCAAACTACCATTTGGATTAATAGTAACATTACACAGTAGGACAGGCCACTATTTGCTAAGGGCCTTAAAGTAGCTGATAAGTAGTGGCTGGTGGCGGTGAAAACTACCTTATAGTCTGGGCAGAAGGGGCCATAGCTAGTAAACCTGTTGCATTCTTTCCCAGGTGTGTGTGTGTGTGTGTGTGTGTGTGTGT
Source organism: Protopterus annectens (assembly GCF_019279795.1). Classification (NCBI taxonomy): domain Eukaryota; kingdom Metazoa; phylum Chordata; order Ceratodontiformes; family Protopteridae; genus Protopterus; species Protopterus annectens. The sequence goes on along the minus strand of NC_056744.1, from coordinate 155,749,930 downwards.
GTGTGTGTGTGTGTTACATCAAACCTCAAAGTGTCTGTGTGTCAGCTACATGAAGCACTGGTTGAAAAGAGAGGCTGCTGGAGGTCTTGGTTTGGCCAATCAGCTGAGATCTCAATCCTATAGCTGTGCCAGTGGGGAGTCTTATTGGGATCTGGAGAAAGAGGGAGAAACCAGCCTCAGACTGACTGTGGTCTCTGTGTGCTCTTAAGGGAAATTGCACTTTACTGTGTGTGTACTTCTCATCCTCCCAGTGTATATGCCTCCACTGCTGCCAGTGGTGAGGATTGAGGCTCATTGATTACTGTACTAGTACTGGGGCATCACAGTGAGACTGTATTGTTTGTTTAGCAAATGGCTATCAGTGTTTGTGCTATTTTATTTCGATATCTGTAATCAGTGTAGGAGTAAATAAAAAAACAGTATGAGCAATGACACGTTTGAACAGTGTTTGCGGTAACTGGGGAGAAATAGCCAAGTAATGAAACACTGGAATGGCTGGGGAGGGGGCTGCTGCTGTGGGGGTAGGGGGTTGATGCAGGACGGGCTGCTCTTTGGGAGGGCCTGATATGTTACCCTGGATAGGACCCCACTTGAACATGATCCAGCTCTGGTGTTTTGCACGGTTATTTACTGTAAACTATCATAAGTTGGAATGAAACAACAAAGTGTCAGCTGTAAAAAATAATAAGCACTTTCATTCCATGTTTAGCAATAAAGGAACAAAAGCACTTATTATTTTTTTTACAACTGACACTTCATTGTTTCCTTCCAACTTCTGATAGTTTATGGTTTTCACTATTATTTGCTGTTAATTAATAACTCATATTGTTGAACATGTCAGTGCAGTTCTATGGACTGTGGACCTCACCTGAAGTGGCAGCAGCCCACCCAGGTACATTCTGGGCAGTCAGTCATGAAATCTTCTTTTTCTTTTACCTGCTCCCATTAGGAGTTGCCACAGTGGGTCATCTGTTTCCATTTCTTCCTGTCCTCTGCATCTTGCTCTGTCACACCAACCACCTGCATATCCTCTTTCTTACCACATCCATAAACCTTATCTTAGATCTTCCTCTTTTCCTCTTACCTGGCAGCTCCATCCCTAGCATTAAAAAAGAAAAAAAATGGAAACTTGAGGCACATGAAGATAATTTTTAAGCATTTCCATTCCTTTAATCACCAGAACTTCATCAGAAAACCACCAATAAACATGCAACTCATTTAAATAGTTATCTTGTGCATGTGATATCTTTAAATTAACCAATAAAAAATAGTCACTTAATTAAAATCACATAATTAAACATAATCTTCCTTCCTATCTACCTTAAAAATAATACTAAAACTGTGCAAACTGCTCTTAAGCAAAATAATTATTTCATATATAAACATTGCATATAAATATTCTTAAACTTTACATAGCTTTTTATTGAGATTTTCTCATTAATCCCAGTAATAAAATCAGCTCTTAGAAAAATCTGCCACTAAAGTTCTAAAAAATTCCAAATAAGAAGTAAAAGACTCCACAAACATCTGCATATTTACTTTCCACAACCATGAATTGAAATTTCCTAAAATCTACACGTCTGTGAGTGTCTAGATAATGCATTTGTATTGTCCTTTTTCTTAATGGCCACAACATGTTCTTTAATCCTTTCTGTTAATTTACGTATGGTTTTGCCTATATAAAAATGGTCACAAGATGGGTTGCCAACTGGCTCACTGACAGAACCCACACTGTGAAAGTAGCAGACTCCAAATCCAGCTTCAGGCCAGTGACAAGTGGAGTACCACAGGGTTCAGTCCTGGGTCCTCTCCTGTTTGGTATCTATTTTCTGAAGTACAGGCCAACACAGAAGGTCTTTGGCTAACAAAGTTCGCAGATGACTGCAAACTAGGAGCCATAATCAAAACTCCAAAAGATGTGGACATCCTACAAAAGGGCCTTGCTGAGACAGACGCCTGGTGTCAAAGCCATGGCCTCAAGCTCAATGCCAAAAAGTGCATTGTCATTCCTCTTGGTAAAAACTCAGTACCCATGAACTACCACATAGGTGGTAGTCTACTTAACACCGAAAGTGTGATGAGACCTTGGGACACAGGTTGACAGTAGTCTCTCCTTTGATAATCACATCACTACAGTAGTCAGGAAATCCTTCTATGTGGCACACCTCATCACAAAAGGTTTCTTATCCAGGAAAAAAGAGGTCATTGTTCCCCTCTACTCGTCACTCATTAGACCCATTATAGAGTACAATGCCCCTTTTGGTATGTACCTCACAAGACATCTACAACAACTGGAAAGGCCACAGAAATACCTCACAAAGAGGATTACCAGCCTCGAAGAGATGCCCTATGCAGACCGTCTCAAAAAACTGCAACTTTACTCCGTTGCATATCGCCTACTCAGAGGCGATCTCTGCCTAACACACAAAGCTCTGTCAAACCCAGAACTTTTAGACATGCTCCACTTAAAGAAATCCCAATCCCTATGAGCTACACGCTCCAGGGACCTAAACCTCGTCACCACAATAAACAGAACATGCTGGAGGGATAGATTCCTGTCCCAGAGACTTCCAATACTCTGGAACAAACTACCTATCTATATCAAACAAAGCTCCTCATTAGTACTGTTCAAGAAAAATCTTGAAGATTGGATGGGAGATAGGAAATTCACCCCAGGGATCACTTCTGTGGCTCTGCTCGACAATCGCACAGGAAAATAATTTTCTTGGGTGATGAAAGCCAGGGTACCTTTGGTTAGGCTTATATAGGCCCTAGGGCCAATAGCCTAGTACCCACCTATGAACAAGTAGAACACACTGCAGCATAAACCAAACCTTCGCTCTGACATGTGAATATGTCTTTAGCAATATAAAAATAATGATTGTCTTCAAAATAAAAACTACTTACTGTTAAAATAAACCTACATTGTGAGCAATTGTGACAAGGAAATGTACCCAGTTTCTTATTTTCCACTAAAGATACTGTTGAACTAGAAGAATTTTCTAATAGTTGCTTCAAAGTTTGAGTTTTCTTATAAATGAACCTAGGTCTGTCTCCAATAATTTTAACCAATTTTTGGTTTCCAATTAGTATTTTCCAACTATTGCTAATAACATGACAAATGTTTGTTCCTTCCACACTTAGAGGTACAGGGAAAGAACAACTAAACTTATTACTATCTCTTCTGTCAGTCTTAGATTTTTAGAACAAAACCCTGCTTGTAAAATTTGGAGAAACGTCTTGCATCTTTGTTCTGCAACATTATTAGAAATTACAGAAAGCTTGTCTAAAGAATATCCTCTTTCTTAGAACAAATTTATAACTATGTTTATTTCCTTAAAAAAGTTTCATCATCCCTAATAAGCCGACTTAACCTAATAATTTGTCCTCTGAATATATTGAGTTTCATAAATGGTGGATAAAAACTATCATAGTGAAGATAATTATTAATGAAAGTATAGTTTATAAAAATGTTACTGGAAAACTTTTTATCACAAACTTCCATAGTAATTTCTGCCTCCAAAAAATGAACAGAAGTTCCCATATTACTTATAACAAACTTCAACCATGCCACACAATTATTGATTTGTTCTATGACTTCATCAAATAAAGCTTTATCACTTGCCCAGATGAAAAACAAGTCACCTATATAGCTTCTATAGAAATGAAAATATTTGAAATTAGGAATTTTCCTTAAAAATTCTTGTTTCTATAAAACTAAGTTAACAAACACTGGAGCTACTTGAGCTCCCATTGCCACTCCACTCTTTTGCTGAAAAATATTATTGTTAAACATAAAAAGAATATTTTTTAGAACTAACTCTAATGACTGACATATAATGGTGACATCTTGTATTAATTGTTTGCAATATTTGCTTAAATAAAGCCCAACATACTCTAGGCCCTCCTCTTGTTCAATAGAAGTAAATAGAGAACAAACATCAATTGTGCATAGCATAGTTTCTTTACCTGAAAATATGTAATTCTTAAGTTGATCTAGAAACATCTATGAATCTTTCAAGTCAAAACTGCTAACCTGAACAATAAGGTTTAAAATTGTATCTAACTATACAGATATCTTGACAGTTTTTTGCAAGGAGCAGACACAATCGGTCTAAAAGGCGGATGTTCTAAATCTGTATGTATTTTGGGGATCCCAAATAGAACCCCTAACTATGGCTGTTCAACTGTAAGAAACTCAAACAAATCAAGGGTAACATACCCCTGATGTAACATGTCTAATAGGAAATGTTATAAAGAAATTGATTTATGTCTAACAAAATACATATATGTTATAACTTGTTTCATCAGAAAACAACTCTTCAATAGCTTTATTATATTTAGTAGTTTCCATAATAACTATTCCATGCCCCTTGTCTGCTCTCATATATCTTAATCTGTATAACTACCCAACCTCTTAAAGTGCCTCAAACTGTTGTTTATCTAAATTGTAAAACTTGCTATTTAGTTTCTTATGGAAGTCTGAAAAAATAGGTTATACAATTCAGTTGTTCTCTTGTCACCAAAGCAATGGATGAAAGTAAACAGTTTACACCATGTTACCTTGACCTGGCCAAGCCTTTTCACACAATTCCCTACTCAGGCATAGTAGAAAAGCTGAATAAATTGGGAATAAACCCTTACATCATTAGCTGGGCTGCCAAATAGCTCACAGGATGCAGGAGATCAAAATAGGGGAGGCTACCTCTAGAAAGAGACCTGTCACGAAAGGAGTCCCCCAGGGTTTAGTGCCAAAACTTTTCCTGTTTAGCAGCTACTTCTTGGAAGTGAAAGCTAATATCAAAGGGCTTTAGCGGACTATGTTTGAAATGACTGCAAGCTAAGAGCAGTTATTGAATCCCCAAATTACTTAACCATCATGCAGGAAGGTTTGTCCCAAACAAGAACTGGTATTAGAATCATGAATTGAAACTAAACTCCAAAAAATGCATTATTGTATTTTTGGGATGTCATCTACCCCAAGGAACTACCAAACTGACAATACCCCCCTGAGAGTTGACCCAGTTGTTTGGCATTTGGGAACTTGTGTGGACAGTCACCTAACTTTCTACCAACATGGTGCCCAAGTGTTTCTATATTGCATAGCTTATGAACACATTGATTGCGGCTAGATCTAGAGATTTCATTGTCCCACTTTACGAAGCCCTCATTAGGTCAATTATTTTGGTATAATGCCCACTTTGGCATGCATCTGTCCAGACACATGCAACAACTGGAATGCCCACAGAGATACCTTACTAAAAGGATACAAGTCCTAAACAACAGGTCTTGCATGGACCACCTCAAAGCCTTATTTTCCATATCCTACAGATTGCTAAGAGGGAGACCTGTGTCTGGCACACAAGGCATCCTCCGACCCAGTACTGATGGACCTAATAAACATCAACAAGTTGAATGGCATCAAAAATACTAAGTCCACATATCTAAACAGAATGGTGTGGAGAGAGGGATATATATCATAGAAGACACCATTGTTCCAGAACAAACTATCCATTCAAGTAAAACAAAGCTCATCCCTGTCCATATTCACATGCAACTTGGATCTACGGATGGGTAATATAAAATGCATCCCAGGATTGCCACTTGTGCCACTAATTTACGTCAAACACTAGTGTGTAATTTATATAGTTACCATCCCTCTATTGCATGGAACAATGTCCCACTACAAATTAGGACCCTCACATACCCCAAACAATTTAAATCAGCCACCAAAGATTACTTTAAAAGTCACTGGATATGCCACTGTTTGCACTCTGCCTGACCTCAACCATCTTACATAACAAACCTTTATCTCTTTCACTCCTTATTTTCCTCCTCACTATTTACCTCTTCTGCTTAATTTACCCTATTCCTTCTCCCGTGAACTACATCAAGCTTACCTTCTAATTGCCAAATCACGAAATACCTCTGGAATCACAGTTTCTTTTTATGTAATATATAATATATAAACAGCTTACTTCCCATGCTTTTAATGTAACTTCCTCAGCCTGGATGTAATCTGCAATTTGCACTTAGATCTCTACATTTTTTAAATACTTCCTATGCTCTAGTTGTTATCTGCCTTTTGTTTGTATAGCTGTAAATTTTCATAACTACTGTAAGTGTTTTGAAATTACCATATGTCTGATATTTGTAATTGTTCTATTCTGGAGCTTTTCTCCCCGGGCCTCCGCTGAAAAAGAGCTTTTAGCTCAGTCGGACATTTCCGGTCAACAAACGTAAAATAAAAAAATAAAATAAATAATGGATAGAGGAAGTTCCTAAATGCTGCATCCCTTATGTTGGTTGCTTCAAATTAACTATGGTATGATCACAGGTATTCTCACTAGGGCTAATATACAATTATCAGCCATGGGATGGGTAAGACCAATCTGGAAATGTTAATTCAAGCACCAAAAGGGAAATTGGCTAAGCTTAAAATGCCCTCCAAGTGAACCTATGTTGCGGTAGTAAATAGTTTTAAAAAATTGCCCTTTTTTTAGATCACTCACCCTCCGCCCTCCCCAGCCTTCAACAGCTTCCAGCACCTCTGATGTGATAGCACAATCAACCACAGTAACTATTACTGTTACCTCTTCCACAAAATTTTAGAGTACTTACCGATATTCTTTAAATAACATGAAATGAGCACAAGGACCTGTTGAATGAAATGGGGTTCAACAATTCAGGCCATACAATATTAGTAATTCTGTGTTGGGCTTCCTGATGTTGCTGAGTTTGTTAAGGGCTTCTGACATATGTTCATAGATTGGTACTAGGCTATTGGCCCTAGGGCCTATACAAGCCTAGCCATAACTATTTCCTGGATATTCCTTCCCACAATATTTCCTTCCCTGGATACCTGTCTAGCAGGGCGACTGACGTGATCCCTGAGGTGAATTTCCTATCTCCCATCCAATCGTCAAGATTCCTTTTGAAGAGGTCCAAGGAGGTGCTCTGCTTGACAAGTATGGGCAGTCTATTCCAGAGTATGGGGAGTCTCTGGGTCACGAACCTATCCCTCCAGCAAGTTTTGTTCATTGTGATGACAAGGTTTAGATCCCTGGATCATGTGGCTCTGAGGGATTGGAATTTCTTTAAGTGGAACATGTCCAACAGCTCTCGGTTTGACATGGCCTTGTATGTTAAGCAGAGATCACCTCTGAGTAGACGATATGCCACAGAGTATAGCTGGAGTTTTTTTTAGATGGTCAGCATAGGGTAACTGCTTTAGGCCTGTGATTCTTTTAGTGAGGTATTTCTGCCGCCTTTCCAGCTGTTGCAGATGTCTTGTGAGATGCATATCAAACGGGGCGTTGTACTCTCTAATGGGTCTAATGAGGGATGAGTACAGTGGGACAATGACCTGCTTTTTTCTGAATGAAAAGCCCTTAGTGATGAGGTGTGCCGCATAGGAGGATTTCCTGACTGTTGTGGCGATGTGGTTATCGAAGGTGAGACCACTGTCCACCTGTGTCCCTAAGTCTCTCATCACACTTTCAATGTTTAGTGTACTGTCACCTATGTGGTAATTCATGGGTAGATGTTTTTTCTCAAAGGGGATAACTATACATTTCTTGGCATTAAGCTTGAGCCCATGGCTCTGGCACCAAGCATCTGTTTCTGTAAGGCCCTTTTGTAGAATATCCACATAATTTGGGGATTCAATAATGGCTTCCAGTTTGCAGTCATCTGCGAACTTTGTTAGCCAGAGTCCCTTAGTGTTGGCCTATACTTCAGAGAAGTAGATGCCAAACAAGAGTGGTCCCAGGACTGAGCCCTGAGGTACTCCACTTGTCACTTGTCTGGAGCTGGATTTGGTGTCAACTTCTTTTACAGTCTGGGTTCTGTCAGTAAGCCATTTGGCGGCCTGAGTGACATAGGGATTTATGCCCAGCTTAGTAAGTTTATCTATAATTACAAAGTGGGGGGTGGTGTTGAAGGCCTTGGCGGTGTCCAGATAGGCTGTATGGACTGCCTTACCCTTGTCCACAGCTCTGGAGACTGATTCAAAGAAGTCAATCAGGTTCAGGAGACACGGCCATTCACGAACCCAAACTGGGTGGGGTCCAGTATTTGAAGGTTGCCACTGTCTTTGTTTATAAGTTCCATATTCAAAAATGCTGCTGATAGCTAATAGTCAGTCACCATCTTCTTCATGCATGCTGTTTCTGTACTCAGTGGACTAGAAAGACAATCTTTTTATTTATGTCATTTTTTCCTCAAGGTAAACAAGTCAGGATAAGTGCTGCTTTCTGTATTAGCTAATGTGCTTTTTGGATTATGCAAAATAGCTCTTCTTCTTTATACTGACATTTTAATCTATCATCTGCCACCTCACAGCACAAACATGCTGTTAAAATGTTTCATCAAGACCTCACTCTTGTGACATCATAACAAACCCAGAAATTAAATTTACCTTCCAGTCTCCCATCAGTTTCAGTCTTCTTGCTGGGAAGTTACTATGCTTATCTAATACCATTTGTCAACAATAAATAGGTATTGGAGGCACAGGTGAGTTTTGAAGAGAGCTTACTAGTAAAAAAAAAAAATCAAAATAAATACATGACCGTAAAAATAAAGGCCACATTGCTTTTTATCTTCCTGAATGTTATTTTAATTCAACTATCACAAAAGCGCACTATATCACTAAACATTGCCATTTAAAGGTTAATGTGTAGTTGTCCTATCTCGCCTTCATTCTTTATTTATGGGGTTCAGGACTCGGACGTTTACTAACCTCTAGGTCTTCAACTAGCTCGTAACTCACTCCCTATCCCACGATGCTCTAGGGTATTCCCCAGATCTCGTTTGCCGCTGAAACAAGATTGAGTGTTCCTCAACTGGCTCTGGCTATGTTTTGATTTTTTTTCTTCACTTTTCTCAACAGATTTAGGATTGTAATTTTCAAAAAGTGTGTGCGAGTACTTTAGGTAGTCTGATCACAGCTTAGACTGTGCCCGCTACTTTCAGTTTATCTTTAAGGCCATCCTTTTAGTTTAAGGCCTACAGTTTATCCTATCCTGACTCCTTTACTGTGTGCTATTACTGTTTCTTTGCTTAATTATTGCTGTTCTTAGGCTTGGTGTTAGTTTAGCTTATAGGTGTGTTATTTGAAAGAGTTTTTAGCTTGTTTTAGAGGGCTACTTGGCCTGTTTTTAGTTAGAGGCCCAGTGTTTCTACAGTTCTCAGTGTGTTATGTGGTTCAGATTCCAGTTTAAAAAAATGTTTTCATTGTAAATTTTTGCTGTGTGGTTTTTCTGCTGTCTTTCTACATATAACTAGCTTGTTTAAGTTAGAGAGGGGTTTTCCGTTAGCCTACTTGAGTTAGAGGTTTTTTTCCTCCCCTCCTGTGTGCTGTGTTTTCAAAAAAAAAAACAAAACAAATGTATACTATTAGTGTTTGGTGTTAATTAGTTCTATTACTGTATCTTTTTTGACATGTCTAAGCAAGTGAAAGAGACAAGGACTTCTGGCTTCAAGAAATGTTCAAAATGTTCTCAAAAGATGTCTATAACAGATAACCCATCAGAATGTGTATACTGTCTTGAAGCAGTACATTTACAAGAGTCGTGTGCTATATGCCACTCTTTCAGTTCAAGGGTTCTCCTTGAGAGGAGAAATAAGCTAATACTTAAAGGATTGCTAAAACAAAAGGAGTTATGTACTCGCCATAACGTTCCATGTTTGTTGTCCTTCATCTCACCTTCCTTCTTGCTGGTTGGGTTCAGAGCCAACTCGGCCGTATACTATAGCTCGAGAGCTTTTTACTGGCTCGAGGCTAGCCCCTATCCCAACATGCCTAGCGGTAGTTACCCAGATCTCGTTTATGATAACCCACCAGACTAAATAGGTCCAAATTTTACTAAACTCACTTATGAGAAAAAGACCTGCATATGAGTGTGTAATTATCAGCAAAGAGAAAGGAAGGAAAGACTAGGTCTAACCAACTGGTAAGCAAAGGGGAACTCAGCCAGTGTAGCCAAACAAAAGGGAAGAGAAACTCCTCTCAATCCTCCAGCAGGGGGAAGGAGGGTGGGACGCAAGAAGGAAGGCGAGATGAAGGACAACAAACATGGAACGTTATGGTGAGTACATAACTTCTTTGTTATGTTGTCCACATCTCGCCTCCATTCTTGCTGGTTGAGACAGTGTCCCCAGCACCTGTATCTTGGGTGGCTCACTGGAAAAGACTTTTCAGGGCCGTGGAACCAAAGGATGCCCTGTTCCGGTAGGTCACATCTACTTTGTAATGAGAGATAAAGGTATGAGGATTAACCCATGTAGCTGCCGCACAGATTGAATCTAAAGGCAGTTTGGCTTGAAAAGCAATAGAAGTAGCCATGGCCCTAGTTGAGTGTCCTTTAATTTTTCCTGGAAGTTCTTTGTTCCGCAAAGCGTAGACATGGATGATAGTGTCTGAAAGCCACTTTGATAAGGTCACTTTAGAGACTGGACAACCTTTCTTGTTGTCTGCAAGGGATGTAAACAATTGGTCAGATTTTCTGAAATCCATAGTCCTGTGTAAATAAAAATGTAACTGTATGAACATCCAATTGATGGAGCTTATACTCTTTCTTGTTGCCATAATTGAGGAAGAATACAGGAAGCTCTATGGATTGATTTAAATTGTGCTCTGAACACACCTTGGGTAAGGAGGAGGGATTGGTTCTGACAGAAACTCTATCTTTGCGGAAAATCAAGTAAGGGGGATGAATAGATAAGGCCTGTAACTCTGAAACCCTCCTAGCTGAAGTAATGGCAGTTAAGAAAAAGGTCTTCCATGTCAAAAATTTCAATGGACAAGAAGCAGCTGGCTCAAAGGTGGGGGAGAATGAGAGGCTCTAAAACTAGATTTAAATCCCGGGGGGAAGTTTCTCTTATTGGAGGTCTTAAGGTACCTCTTAGGAATGCTTTACATAGTCTATGGGACATGATGTTAGATCCCATTTCTCCTACATGGAAATTAGAAATGGCAGCTAAATGGACTATGATAGTAGCTGCCGCTGCTCCTCATTCAAATGTTTCATCAAGGAAATCCAGAATCTTAGAAATGGGGGCAGTAAAAGGATCAAAGTCATGCTTTTTTGCCCAACAAGAGAACCACTTCCATTTACTAGCATAAAGTTTTCTTGTAGTGGGTTTATGGGATGAAAACAAAATGTGCTTAACTGCCGGGGAAACATCTGGGAACCTGGCTAAGACCGGAAGTGGAGAAACCAAGCCATCAGCTTGAGAGTATGGATGGGAGGATGGAGAGCACCCGACTGATGCATCAGGAGATCTGGAACTGGGTCCAGTATCCAAGGCTCCCCTTGCAGATGAGGCCAGAGGAATGGGAACCAAATCTGTTGAGGCCAGTAAGGAGCAATGAGGATTAACCTGCAAACCAATGACTGTGCTTTCTGAAGAATCTTGGGGATCAGGGAGAATGGTAGGAAGACATAAAGCAGTCCCGGGGGCCAGTCATGAACCAGTTCATCCCTGGGTGACTGTCCCAGTGGTGGGACTAGGGCAAAGTAGCTGCTGCATTTGTTGTTGAGGGGAGTGCCGAAAAGATCGCAGGGTTTGCGAAAAATCAGCTCTGCAACTTCCTGTTTCAGGGACCACTTGTGAGGCATCAGAATAGCCCTGCTGAGCTTGTCTGCTATCACGTTGGGTTACCCCGGAATGTGCTTTGGACCAGAAAGCGTTGGGAAGACATCACCCATTGCCATACTCATAGAGCCTCTCAGCACATAGGATAAGTCCTGGTTCCACCCTGTTTGTTGATGTATCATACTACCAACATATTGTCCGTCTGACGTGCTATAGTCCCTGTACGTAGAGAGTCTTGAAGTGCTTGGAATGCCAGAAGCACTGCTGTCATCTCTAGGACATTGATGTGCAAGTGGTACTCATGTTCTTGCCAAGTCCCTTGAACAGTCTGTCCCAGATAATACCCCCCCCCCACCCTATCTGGGAAGCATCCGTGAGCACTGTGGCTACAGGTTGGGGGATTAGAAACGGTCTGCCCATTGATACCAGAGGGGAGTGAAGCCACCATGCTAAATTCTTCTTGCATGACTCCGTGATCCAAATCTGATGTGACATTGGTAAATCCTGAAATGACCACTGAGCCAACAGGAGCCACTGCAGAATTCTCATGTGGAAGCTCACCATAGGGACGAAGGTAATCACTACAGCCATCGAACCCAAGACCTTGAGGATGAATCTTGCCTAGATTCTCTTATTTTTTTCATGACCAATAAAACTTGAAGATGAATGGTTAACACTCTTTCGTGAAGCAGTTTTGCTATCATGGCCCTTGTGTCTAAATCTGCCCCTATAAATGTAATCTACTGACAAGGCAACAAGGCAGACTTTTCATAGTTTATGGTGATGCCTAGTTGTGTACAGGTGTGAAAAGTGGAGTCCTGTGCCTCGATCAGTTGATGCTTGGTGGTGGTGGCAGTGAGGAGCCAGTTGTCTAGATATGGATACACCCAGAATCCTAGATGCCCCAGATGAGCCGTGACTACTGCCATACATTTGGTGAACACCCTGGGGCTGTGATGAGACCAAAGGGCAGAGCTCTGAACTGGTAATGACTGGCTCCCAGCTGGAAGCGTAGGTACCTCCTGGACCACCTGTACATTTTTATATGGCAGTATGCATCCTGGAGATCGATGGAGCACATACAATTGTCCAGACCCAAAAAGGGAAGAATGGACTGCAGTGTTACCACCCAGAATTTTGTTTTCTTGACTTGATTTGTTGAGTTTGCTGAGATCCAAAATGGGCCTCCATTCTCTTTTGGAACTAAAAATAAACTTGAGTAAGTGCAGGATTCAATTTGGTCTGCGGGGACTTCTTGGATGGCTTTTTTTTAGAAACCATTGAATTTCTAGGTTTGCTTGATCCTGAAGACTGGGCGGAACATCTGGGATTGAGTGCTGATTTGTTGTAGGGGATGGTTGGGAGAAAGGAATTTTGTAACCCCTGGACATATCGACAGCACCCATGTATCTTCTGTGATTGTTTGCCAGGTTTTTGGGTACTGGGATAATCTGCCCCTGACTGCCTCCAGAGGCAGACAGTCAGGCCTCCTTTCGGGAGTGCTAGAAAGGCCTGCCAAGAGAAGGTATATCTGTCGGCCTGATTCTGCGGACCCCCCACCACCACGGGATCGGTGTCTCCCATTATTATTTCCCCCTCTGCCCCTGGGGGAAAAATCTCCACGTGTGTCAGGCAAAAGTCCCTGGAATTTTCTGAACCACATCTTTCTGCTTTCCTGACCCTTGGGGTAAGGTCTAGAAGGAGCGGAAAATGTACTCCCATGGCAGAGAGAGTTTTGCCATCCCATTCACACCTGGTAAGAGTCTCTTTTACCTGAGGCCCGAACAGAGATGAGCTATCAAAGGGGGGTGTTGGTAAAGGAGGACTTGAAGAGCTCCACAAATTGAGAAAGGCACATCCAGGAGTGTCTACAGAAAGCAACTCCTGTGCCTGCTGCCCTACTCACTCCATCTGCTGTATAAGAGATCAGCCGCATGGAGGAGTTAACTATAGATGTCAAAGTCGCAAGCTATAAAGCCACCTTGCTCGCAGCTCCTGCAGATGTAGGATCCTGTAGGGTATCTCCTAGTTCCTTTAGGAAATCCCTTTGAAGGCATGTAAAGTGGGACAAATAATTCAGCGACCTGAGAGTAAGGGCCCCTGAAGCAAATATACGCTTCCCATACATGTCCATCGTACGAGACTCTTTATTTGGTGGATGGACAGAAGAAGAAGTCTCAGCTAATTCTTTCTTGGTGGCTGCCGCCACCACCATAGCATCAACAGGCACACCCTTAGATAGAAAGGACCTATCCTCTGGAACAGTTATGAATTTATTGGGCCTCCTCAGAACTTGTTCCATAGTCTCTTGGGAGCTCCGTGCCTTCCGACTCACTAAGGCCAGCAGATGGTTGAAAGGTGGAGACACCCAAGAGGTGGAGGGTCAGGAACCAAATGCATCCAGGTACACACACTCATCCTCAGAAGGGACAAGGGATTTCCAGCCACCCCTCTGTCTAAGGATTTCCAGGATGTCTGAAAAAGAGACATCCTCAGAGGGGGACTGTGGGGACCCTTCTGAATCCTCCAAGTCTGTGTCTGAAGTGATAGACTCAGGGGAGTCCAAATGCTTCCTCTTGCATTTTCTCTTCCGAGGGGACCTCCTCTGAGGGGTGCTCAGGGGAGGTTTTGGAAGAGGTGGGGTCACCCAAAGGGGCATCCTGGAGCATGAGTTCCCTATGCTTGGGGAGGGAGGAGGATCAGAGGCTGACTCAGGCACCGAAAGAGTAGGAGCCAATTGAGCCGAGTGTGGAGCGGTCTCACAGGACAGCATGCTCCTCATCACTTCAAAGGCACCGTGGTCCTGGCCCAAAAGAGTCCCCGGCTCCGAACTGAGGGAGATGGCTCTGAGGCCAATGTAGGAGCCGAGATCACTTGCGCCGAAGCCCCGAGAGGGAGAATGGGGTTGGACAAGGGTCTGATGCCACTTCCCCCTCAGAGCCAACTAGACAGCATCGGCCCCAAGATCCCTCGATAGACTGACACAAAGAAGAGATTGGAGCGGTAGTCGGAACCGATAGACTAGTGGTAATCACAGCCGATGGTTTCTCCACAACTACTTCATGCACTCTGGCTCCGAACTCAAATGAGTCAGAGGAAGAATTGATAACGGTGCAGGTTGGGCTGTCAGTGCCAATTCCTTCTGGGCTGGGCTCAATAATAATTTAGCTAATGCCTGTGTCTTGAGAAGCTTCTTCACCACCCTCTCCACATCATGATCTGAAAGACTACTGGATGAACGAGAGGAATGAGAAGAAGACTGATGACTGCCTGCCACAGATTGCAACAGCAGAGACTGTGAAACAGACCGCATGGGCTCCAGAGAGAGAGAGACCTGGTTCTCTTGTGAGTCCTGACTGGCTCCAAAACCACTGATGGAGCTGCCAGAGAAAGAGCTTTGTTGGAACTGACACTGGGATCCGACAAACTTGCAGGTTTGTCCTTAGATTTAGATGGCTCTGAAGTCAGAGCTGACGAAGACGATGGCTTAGGGGACTTTTCCTGTTTTTTTACTGGCTGAGAACCCTCAGTAGAAACATCAAAGGGGCTCTTTAATAAGCCTTGCAAAATCAACTTATTTTTTCTCTCCTGCAGGACCCAAGAACTAAAAGCATGACATACAAAACACGAATCCTGCAGGTGTAAAGCCCCTAAGCAATAGACACAGCTCGTGTGCCCATCCGTAAGGGACATCTTCCAGCAGCACGAGTCACACTTAAAACCCAAAGGTTTTAACTCTTTAAGATCTTTGGACATGCAAAAGTACCAAAGAGAAACACCAACAACAGCAACAACAACACTAAAATAAACTTTTAACTTTTTTTTTTTAACAGGAAAATAGAAAGGAGGGACGGGAAAGAGCCTCTAGGTTAAACGGCGACTCCCCCAACCCAGGAGAGCCTCTAATTTAAATGGCTGCTCCTATAAGGAAAGAGAAAGGGAAAAGAAGAAAAAAGGCCCTAAACTAAGATGGGGTGAAAGAAAGGGAACAGGGAACTCTCTAAGTCAAATGGGTTCAAGGGAACGAGTTAGGCCTAAAGGAAATGATGGCCACAACAACAACAAAAAGGCAGCAGTGGAAAGGTCAGAAAAGCAGTAGCTTAAGATGAAACACACTCTAACACTAAACTAACAGAAATTAGCTATCTGAATCCAAAAAATTATTGGAAATACAAGAAGAAGAAAATACTTAGCCTGAGCCAGTATGAGCAATCTTGACGCTGCAAGCGGCAGACAAGATCTGGGTAACTATCGCTAGGCATGTTGGGATAGGGGCTAGCCTCAAGCCAGTAAAAAGCTCTCATGCTATAGTATACGGCTGAGTTGGAGCCAAGGATCGGCTCCAAACCCAACCAGCAGAACGGAGGTGAGACGTGGACAACATAACATCGTCCTTTTCAGAATTTTTAGAAGCAGAACAGAGTGCACCACAAAAAATCTCTTCCCCTCCTTCTAAATCAGGAAAATCAACAAAAAGGTCTTCATCATCATCAGACCCTTCTATGCCATCTCAAAAAGTATCAAAAACGTCATTGGACCCAAAGACTTTCGGACCCGATAAACCTTCTACCGCAGCCCCATCTGCTTCGGAGCTGTTGGTATTACACAGTTGGAGCAAGTCCCCTGTCTTGGAACCGGTGTCTCCAAATTTGAAATCACCAATTTTACACAAATCTGTATCACCTGCTCCCTCCTCTCGATCCTCCAGGACCTTGTCAGATGAGGATGTGGATCGTGTGGTGCACAGGCTCTTGAGTACACCGGCACTGGCTAAATTATTGTCGGAACTGACCCAGTGGGCTTTGGAGCTGAGTAGATCTACCCATTCTCTTTCAATTCCTCCTCTGACCCACTTCGGGGTCTCAGAGCTGGATGACATAGACCTGGTAGTAGTGGAACTGTCGGAGCCGAGACCAGCCCCAGGATCTATGGCTCCAACTTCTGCTCCGATTTCCTCTATGCCATCTCAGCCCAAGCAGTCTAGGTGCCAACGCTCTCTAGCTGGGTCCGGGGGGGGGGGGTGACAGTTGGATTGGACAGTTGTCGGATCCAACTTTGCCTCTCGGAGCCTCGGCACAGGTGAGCTCGGCTCCTACATCTGCTATGGAGCCAACCACCTTGGTTCCCGGGGGGCCTTCTGGTTCTTCGGAGCCGGAGGCTTCCTCGGGTCATGGGCGGGGGGGCTTTTGAGGCGATGAGGAGAGTGCTGTCTCCATGAGTAGCTCCACTCTCAGGTCCTGTCATTCCTCCCCAGAAAGCACTGGTGTCAGTCTCAACACAACCAATCCCACACAGACGTGGAGACCCAAGGCCTCAGGATCCCCCAATGGGTGAACCCATCTCTCCCAAAACCTCTCCAGAATGCCCTGCTAAAGAGGTCCCTCACAACAGATTATGTAAGAGGAAGCTTTTGGACTCCCCAGACGAGTCAGTCACGTCAGACACAAACCTTGATGAGTCAGAAGGGTCCCCACAGTCACCCTCTGAGTATATCTCCTTTGCAGACATCCTAGAAATCCTTAAACATAGAGGCGCCTGGAAGTCCATCAACCCTATTGACAAGTAGTCTGTCTACCTGAAGGCCTTTGGGTCTCGCCTTTCAGCCACTTGGGTGCCTCCACCTTTCGACGAACTTATGGATTTAGTTTGTTGAAAGGTGTGGAAGTCTCCAGATTCAGTGGAGCCTGTTCCCTGGACGCCAAACAAGTTCATCACTTCCCATGAGGATAAGACCTTCCTTACTAAAGGTGTGCCAGTAGATGCTATGGTGGTGGCGGCGGCCACCAAAAAGGAGTTGTCTGAAACGTCCACTTCTGTCCATCCTCTGAACAAAGAGTCCCGTATGATGGGCAGATATGGAAAGCGCATGTTTTCTTCAGTGATCTTCACAGTCAGGTCCCTGAATTATCTTACTCATTTCACCAGATTACAGGGAGATCTTCTGAAGGTGCTTGGAGATACTCTCCAGGGTTCAGTAGCTGTGGGGATATCAGACAAAGTGTCCTCCCAGCTCTCCACCTTAAATTCAGTAGTTAACTCATCCATGAGGCTCTTTTGTATGCAGCTGATGGAGCGGGTAGGTCAGCTGGTTCAGGAATTGCCCTCAGGAGACATTCCTGGATGGGCCTGTGTAACTTTGCGGAACCCTTCAAGTGATGCTTTGTTAATGCCCCCTTTGATGACTCATCCTTGTTCGGGCCTAAAGTGAAAGAGACACTAACCAGGTGTGAGCAGGAAGGAGAGACTCTCTGCCATCGGAGTCTGTTTTTCCATACCTTCTAGACCTTATCCCAAACGTCAAAAGGGGAGAAAAATGTGGTTTTAAAAATCCCAGAGAGCCTTTCAAGACACACGTGGTGAACCTTCCCCTAGGGGCAAAGGGGGAAGCAACAATAGAAGCCAGCCACGCGGCAGAGGGGGTCCGCATAACCAGGGCAACAGAGAGTCTTTCTCTAAGTCCTTTCAGTGCTCCTGAAAGGAGGCCCATCTGTCCCTAAATGGAGCCAGTCATGGGTAAACTTTCTTTGTACCAAACGCCTGGTTGAGAATAACTAAAAGACAAGGACAAAATGATTGACTTCAACAATTGGCTAAGCTTCTGGTGTCATTCTAAGGGGATCCAGTATCTGTCTGCCTGGGACAACATGGTCGACAGACCACGATGCTTTGCTAGAGATGGCCTGCACCTGTCACCCCTGGGATTCCGGATACTGGCTAAGGCTCTTGCTGCCCCTATAGTGCCTTTTTTAGGCAAGGTTCAAATGACAAATTCACCATCGTAACAGGAACAGGCAAGCAAAAACTGAGGGTAATGCTACTCAATGCTAGAAGTCTAAATCTCAAAATACACTTCCTTGAGGCACTCCTTAAAATGGAGAACATCAATATCTGTGCAGTGACTGAGACCTGGTTCAAGGCTCTAGAAAGCACCCCTGCATTACCAGGCTATAACTCATACCACATTTTTTGGCCACCTAACCTGGACCAGAACACCAAAGGCATATCCACACCTCCAGGCTAGTTGGGCAAAACTGCAATCCAAATTGTAGCTTGCTACAGATCCCCCTCCATGCCCCAGGATTCCCACTTCTCTTTTCTTGATATACTGGAAAATATTAGGGTTCAACCAAATACCCTAATAACAGGCGATTTC
Organism: Protopterus annectens; assembly: GCF_019279795.1. Lineage (NCBI taxonomy): Eukaryota > Metazoa > Chordata > Ceratodontiformes > Protopteridae > Protopterus > Protopterus annectens. The sequence continues at coordinate 155,731,179 of NC_056744.1, read as the reverse complement.
AACTACCCCACCATTAACTGGGAAAACTATTCATGTACCAACTCCTTCACTCAATGCTTTCTGGAATTCATAAATTCCAATGCCCTGGATCAACGTATCCACACCCCCACCATGGGCAACAATATCCTAGACCTAGTCATTACCAACATGAGTGACTGGTGTTCCACATCTGAAGTCAACTCCTCATTGGTCAGATCCGATCATCTCAGTTCCGTGGTGGACATTTTCTTGCTTCTTGGTCCGTGGTTCAACAATCGTTTTGTTTGGCTTTGTGGGTGCATCATGGCTGCGGAAGCTGACACCTTTAATCCTGGTGACACACCAGAAATTCTGAACAGCAACGGTTCAGAAACACCGGTAACCCGAGCGGAGTTCAACCGGGTACTGGCTGCATTAGCCGAGATTACAGGGCTTCTGAAAGGAGCCAATCCAGGATCCAATACTCCTACAGCGAACCAGCAGCACGCAGCACAAATGGAAAAAAGATTGTTTGGAGCTGGTAGTGACCAGAATACTGCGTTTCTTTTACCAAACGGTGGTCCGAATAACGCCAGCATTGTTAGGTCTAAACATAATGAAGGGAATGACCGAACAGACAGGCAAGACATTACAGAGAAGTCAAAGACTTCTAAAACTGATAAAAGGCAACAACGAAATAAGGACTTCAGCTTTACAAGCTGGGCAGAGCAACAATTTTCTTTCCACAAAGGTACTGTTGTCACAAATAGTTCAGCAATCATAGAAAATGATTTTGATATTTTCAAAAAGAAATTATATGCCTTGAAAAACAACCAATTAGAGGTTGATTATTTAAAAGAATGCATCAAGGTGAAGCGCATACCTAAGGGTTTGCGATTATTCAAATTCCCAAATAATGTTCAAAGTGGGACACAGTATTATCAAAAATTGTGTGGGATTTTTGATCGAGCAGGTTTAGAATTGTTATGTGTAATGGTTGAAGAGTATGAATCCAAACAAAATGTGTTAATGAATTAATTAAACACACTAAACAACAACATTATTTCTGATGAAAATTTTGGTACAGTTAAACTGGAATACAACAAAGTTTTTGAGGATGTTGACATGTTTTGTAATAAGGTTATCAATAGGAAACTGCGCAAATTAGAGAGAGATCTCATTGAATACAGGGAGGGTCTGGCTTACCCCTTACACAAACCACTTAGTGGTGAAGGCCAAAATACCAACAAAGATGGAAATGAAACCCCAAATAACAATTGGGCTAATGAACCCCCTAGGAGAAGTGCAAGGTTAGCACAAAAAGAACGTAAAGGGTCTACACAGGATTTTTACCAACACCCCGGGAGACCAATGGGGTGGAGACAAAATCACCCTCGCAGTTGGAACACTTAGGTCAAACAGGAACCTGTTGTTCATTAGGTAACAGCGTAGGACACACTGGTAGTGATAGCATTGGAAACAATGGGAATGTGGGAGAAGTAATTCTTAATACTACACATGGGGCATGTAAGCTATACGTCAGGTCCAAGTTTACTATTTACAATTACACAGAGACAATACCTGACGATACTGCTTTTAACGTGTTTACTAAGGGTTTACACTTTGTCCCTAACAGAAATTGTAATTTGCCTTCCACCCTAATTGATTTAAAACTCTTTACCAGAAGCCTTAATTTACAGCATCTCTTCAAACAACAAGCACAGAACTATTCTGGGTTAGACAGGAAAAGTGTATTTAACCCCCCAATGCATTTGTTGATCAAACTGTTCGAACAACTAGTGGAAACTGAACTTAGGGCTTTACCATATACAAGAACAGACAGAGACAATTTGAAACAAGTTGAAATGGACTTCATTGAAACATTGAAAAGGGACAACATAAGGGTGATGAAACCGGACAAAGGTGGAGGTATTGTTCTCATGTACAACAGTAATTATGAGGAACACCTACACCAAATGCTCCAAAATGACGAACAATACATGACAGTGTCTAGAAACGAAGTCAATATATCTTGGTCCAAAATCAAATATGCTTTCAATGATTACTTGCTTCAGGGTGTTATTAGTGAAAAATCCTTTAATTTTTTACATGTTCCTAAACCCAAGCTTCCATTAATATTTGGAATCCCAAAAACACACAAAGGGATTGACCCATTGACATTCAGACCAATAGTAGCTGGCAGTGGTAGTATTACTGAGCCACTAGCAAAATTTGTAGATTACGTAACCAAAAAGTACATTCATTTATTGAAATATGTGTGCAAAGACTCATGGGAGTTCTTGAAAAGGGTCCCCTGTGATAGTTTTGATCCAGATCTTTTAATGGTAACGATTGACATCAAGGATTTGTTCCCAAGTATACCACACGAAATAGGGTTACAGTGGTTTAGTGACTTTTTCATTCAAGAAACTAATTTAAGTGGGAACTTAACAAACTTGATGGTGGAATTTATGACCATTATACTTGAGAACAACTTTGTGTTTTTTAATGGCGAAATGTTCAAACAACTTAAAGGAGTGGCAATGGGGGCACCATGTGCTAGTATTTACGCAAATGTGATACTCCACAGATGGGAATCGGAATTTGTATTTATACCCCCTTGGGAATGCCACATACTTTTCTACAGGAGATTTCTTGATGACATTTGCATTCTGTGGAAAGGAACACATGACTCACTGGTAGATTTTTTGGCATACATTAACAGTACTACATTCTTTCTTAGGTTTACACACACAATAGCAACAAACGAACTGCATTACCTGGACGTTAATCTCTACAAAGATCATGTTAATAAAACCTTTCAATCAAAGATTCATAGAAAAGATTCATTCTCAAATTCATTTTTGCACTTTAACAGTGCACACCCTTTTCCACAGAAAAAGGGCATTCTTAAAGGACAACTAATTAGAGCGTCCAGAATGTGCAGCACAGAGGGTGACTTCTTGAATGAAGTTCAAACACTACAGCACATGTTCTTAGAAAGAGGTTACCCTCTGGATTTATTTCAGGTACTAGCTAAAGAAGTAATGGATAAAAGAAATTCAACATATTACCCATTGGTGGGGAAGGGGCACATAGATAGTGAAGCTACTGTTACTAAACAAAATGAATTCATTGGACCTAATTTCATTTACACACATTGTGACCAAGCCCATGAAATAGAAAGGGTTATTGGTAAATTTTGGCCAGTACTTATGTCCCACGAAGAATTAAAGAACACTTTACCCCACAAACCAAGATTTATTAGAAAGAAGGGAACAAATCTTAAGGAGATTTTTGAGAGGAAAAGAAGAGACAGAAGCGGAACAAAGAAATTGGGTACTTACAAATGCGGAGCTTGTCACCAATGTCATGCAATTTTAGACGACACTGGGGTATATTTACCTTCCAGAAAAATGAGGATAAAATCCCCCACACATTTTACATATAACTCCAAAGGGGTCATATACTTGGTGGTATGCATGTTCTGTAAACGTTTTTACATTGGGAAGACGGAAAGGGAACTTAGAAAAAGAATGTATGAGCATTTCTACGAAATAGCGAAGAACAAGGAGACCAGTGCATTATACAAGCATTCCCTTTTATGTCCAAATCACAATTTCAAATTTATGGTAGTAGAACAGGTAGATCACGAGGTCCGAGGGGGGGACTGGGAGTCCACCTTCGAGTACAAAGAGTTAGTGTGGCAATTAAGATTAGATGCCAGTAACTGGCCGGGTTTAAATGATACAATCAGTATCAAGCCAGTTTTAAAACTCAGAAGGGCCAGATTATAATGAATTTAAGGGGCATATACATTCACTGCAATCTCTCTGCCACAACATAATTTCACCAAATAAATTTCACAAAGCATATCCAGTCACCCTTTGTGTTTTAATATGGCAAGGACAAATACTTGTACCAGGAGGATGTTGGTGGGGGGGGGGAGGTGGAAGGAGGGGGGGGAGATATGTATTTTTATTTTTATTGTTATCATTTGTTCTATCTCGTGTGTTTTTTAGGGTTATTTACAAAAATTATAGTGCACACTTATGCAATGAAATGGTTTTAAACTGCTTTAAGGCTTAAATTTAGGCCAATTATTAATTGTTGGTTCATTATTTTAAATGCACTATTATGTGTTTGTTTTTCAAGTTAAAATAGTTGACAAATGCAAAGATTGGTGCAAAATTCAAAGAGAACAACAATGGTTATTGAATGGCAGTTTTTAATATGGACTTACAAGAGTCCGACTCATTTGGTATAATTGTTTAATTAAATACGAGCTGTGTGACTTAATTGGAGCTTAGCAACTATATAAACAGTTGTGTGATAACAGAGGAACTACTTGAGAAAGCTCGGAACATCCGGGTGAAAGCGCTTGTGGATATTCTTGTTTTTCTTTCGTGTGGAATAAAAGATTTTTATACTTTTTTATAAACAACTACTGCTTGGTGTCTCAGTTCCGTGGTGGACATTTTCTTGCTTCCAGATCCGACCACAAGCAAATGACCCTAGATATCCACATCCCGCCCCCACCTCCCATTAAGGAAATCACGGTAGAAAATTCTCCAAAGCCAACTTCATGCTTCCTAAGACAGAAGTGGCGAACTTCATGACACCCATGCAGATGGACAATACAGTTTTGACTGAAGAATCCTACACAGATGCACTCTATAAGCACTTACACGAGTGCATGGATCGTGCTATCCCAAACAGAACCAAGATGCTATCCTCCAAAAAAGGAGGCCAATCTGGTGGTCCCCTGCCAAAAACAAACTCTACAACAGAAGGAGGAAACTGTTGCAAAAGAGAGTAAAATCCCTTGAGTGGAGGAGTTCCCTGGTCAGTCTCAGTATGAAGCTGAGATCCCTTATAAGATCCTCCAAAGCTAAATATGAAAACAAAATCGCCACTGATTCTAGGGACAACCACAAAGCATTCTATAGCTATGTCAAGAATCTCAATGTCAACACCCAGATCTGCTCTGAGTTACAGCACAACAGCAGGAAAATTACAGAACCAGCTGATATTGCCAGCATCCTGGCAGATAGGTTCAGTACTAACTTTACCCACCTTCACCCCCTAAAGGGCCCATATCTATACAGGAAGAAAGCAGAGTCCCTGTAATCACAGCTACGCAGGTAAAAGCTGCATTCTCTAAAGCCAAAAACATAGCACCCATGGGACCAGACAACATCCCAGCCTGTGTTTTACATGAACTTCAGAACGAACTGGCTCCCCACCTAAGCACCATGTTCAATCATAATCTCATATCAAGCTTGTGCCCACTGAATGGTGGACAGCAACAGTTGTCCCACTCTACAAAGGGGGAGCCACCACTGATCCCGGGAACTATTGCCCTATTAGCCTGATGAGCCTGGTCTGTAAGGCCATGGAACGTATCAGCATGGAACTCATAAACAGAGACATTGGTAACCTCCAAACTCTGGACCCCACCCACTTGTGAAAGGCAGATCATGCCTCCTGAACCTGATCGACTTCTTTGAGGCAGTCACCAAAGCTGTAGACGAGGGTAAGGTGATTCACACAATGTATCTTGACCTCGCCATGGCTTTCAACACCATCCCCTATTCTGGAATTATAGATAAACTCACTAAACTAGGTATAAATCCCTACTTCATAAGATGGGTTGCCAATTGGCTCACTAACAGAACACACACTGTAAAAGTTGCAGACTCCAAATCTGACTTCACACCAGTGACAAGTGGAGTACCACAGGGTTCAGTCCTGGGACCTCTCCTGTTTAGTATCTACTTCTCTGAAGTACAGGCTAACACAGAAGGCCTTTGGCTAAAGAAGTTCACAGATGACTGCAAACTAGGAGCCATAGCTGAGTCCCCAAATGAAGTGGACATCCTACAGAAGGGCCGCACTGAGACAGATGCCTGGTGTCAGAGCCATGGCCTCAAGCTCAATGCCAAAAAGTGCATTGTCATCCCCTTTGGTAAAAACTCTGTACCCATGAACTACCACATAGGCAGCAGTCTACTTAACGTCAAATGTGTGATAAGAGACCTGGGGACCCAGGTGGACAGTAGTTTCTCCTTTGATAATCACATTGCCACAGTAGTCAGGAAATTCGTCTTGGCACACCTCAACAAAAATGGGTTCCCATCTAGGAAAAAAAGAAGTCATTGTTCCCCTCTACTCGACACTCATTAGACCCATTATAGATTGCAATGCCCCTTTTAGAATGTACCTCACAAGACATCTGCAGCAGGTGGAAAAGCCACAGAAGTACCTCTTAAAGTGGATTACTGGCCTCAAACAGATGCCCTACACTGACTGTCTCAAAAAACTCCAGCTTTACTCTGTAGCATATCGCCTACTCTGAGGTGATCTCTGCCTAACATATAAAGCTATGTCAAACCCAGAGCTGTAGGACATGCTACACCTAAGGAAATCCCAATCCTTCTGAGCTACATGCTCTAGGGACCTAAACCTTGTCACCACAACAAAAAGGACATGCTGGAGGGATAGATTCCTGTCCCAGAGACTTCACATACTCTGGAACAAGCTACCTATCTATGTCAAGCAAAGTTCCTCATTAGCACTCTTCAAGAAAAATCTTGATAAGTGGATGGGAAATAGGAAATACACCCCGGGGATCACTTCTGTGGCTCTGCTCGACAGGGGCAGAGGAAAATAACTTTCTTGGGTGGCGTAAGCCAGGGAACCTTGTTGGGTAGGCTTACTTAGGCCCTTGGGCCGATAGCCTAGTACCGACCTATGAACCTATGAACAAGTGGGTACAAAGCATCATATCTAGAGGTTACTCCATCCCCTTTTCCTTTCCTGCCCCGTACATAAAAAAACATTACGGATGTTCCACCTAGTCACAGGAACAAGCAACCCTAGAAATACAGAAGTTGCTAGGAAAAAGAGTCATCCAAACTGTCCCCACAGACCAGAAAGGACCTGGGACTTACTCAAGGTTCTTTTTGGTTCCAAAGAAAACAGGGGACTGGAGACCCATACTGGATCTTAGCAGACTGAACAAATCTGTAAAAAAGACAAAGTTCCTGATGGTAACACTGCAGTCAATACTTCCCTTTTTGGGAAAAGACAATTGGATGTGCTCTATTGACCTCTAGGATGTGTACTACCACATAAAAATGGACAGGCCATCCAGGAGTCATCTACGCCTTCAAATGGGAGCCAGTCACTACCAATTTCAAGCTCTGCCCTTCAGCCTCACACTACAGCCCCCAGAGTGTTCACCAAATGCATGGCAGTTGTTACGGCTCACCTGAGACGTTTAGGATTCAGAGTGTTTCCATATCTAGACAACTGGCTCCTAACCGCCAGCACCAAGCACCTACTAACAAAAGCAAGAGGCACCACTATGACACTCTGTTCTCGCCTAGGTATCACAATAAACTATGAAAAATCTGCCTTATTGCCATCTCAACATATCATTTTTATAGGTGCAGATTTAGACACAACAACAATGATGGTAAAGCTTCCACCAGACAGAGTACAAGCCCTACGGATACAGCTTCTAGAACTTCTTTTCAAAACAAAGACTCAGGCAAGGACAGTTCTAAATGTATTGGGTACCATAGCAACAACAATGTGTCATTGCCCTAGCGAGACTGCACATGTGAATTTTACAATGGCTACTGTTCACTCAGTGGTTCATGCAGGGGCTTCCGATGTCGCATCTCATTATGTTAGCAGAGTCTTTCAGGAGAGACCTTCGTTGATGGCTCTACTCAGATCAGGTAACCTTAAGTTGACTCTGTTCTTCCACAACTGCTCACCACAGTGACCACAGATGCTTCCCAGATAGGGTGGGGGGCATTATCAGGGAAGAACAGTCCAAGGCACTTGGCAAGATCACGAGGCCCACTTGCACATCAATGTCCTAGAGATGAGAGTGGTGCTTTTTGAGCTGCAAACATTCCAAGACTCTCTTCCACTAAGAACGATTGCGATCCAGATGGACAATATATCAGTAATATGGTACATAAACAAATAAGGAAGAACCAAATCTTACCCCCTTTGTCGAGAGGCCCTGAGAGTATGGCAGTGGGCAACCTCCTCCCAATGCTTTCTGATAGCAATGCATATCCCCTGGAAATCCAACATTATAGTAGACAAACACAGCAGAGCAATACTGATGCCTCACAAGTGGTCCCTGGAACAAGACATAGCAGAAATGATTTTCAGAAAATGGGGCCAGCCTTGCTGCAATCTTTTTGCCATGTCCATAAACACCGAATGCAGCAGCTACCTTACCCTAATCCCCCATATGGGAGAATCCCTAAGGGATGCATGTGTTCACGATTGGCCCCCAGGTCTCCTTTATGCTTTTCCTCCCCTTCCATTGATACCCAAAGTTCTTCAGAAAGCCAGCGCATTGGGAAGGACCTTAATACTTATAGCCCCATACTGGCCTTGTCAGATTTGGTTCCCCTTCTTGCAGCCTCATCTACAGGAGGAGCCTTGGATTCTGGACCCAGTGCCAGATCTTCTGACCCATCTGTCGGGAATGCTCCATCCATTCTTCAAACCCTCAAGTTGGCAGCTTGGCTGCTCCAATTCCAAACATTGCCAGGCTACCTAACCTTTCTACCTTGGTACAACATATCTTGATTTCTTCTCACAAAGCTTCTACTAGAAGGTTGTATCTCAGCACATGGAAAAGATTTTCCTTCTGGGCCATAAAAAATCATATCGATCCTTTTTCTGCATCTATATCTTTAATACTGGAATTTTTGGCTGAACTTTTTAATGAGGGTACAGCTGCAGCTACTCTTCGAGTACAATTAGCAGCAATCTCTAATTTTCACTTTGGAGAAGAGGGACTCAATGTTATGTATCACAGACTTAGTAAATCTTTTCTGAGAGGTACTAACATGTTAAGACCACCTATCAAACAACCTCTACCTCCCTGGGACCTAAATTTCATATTATCCCAGATAATTCTCTCCCCCTTTTGAACCGACGTCATCCTGTGACTTGAAATTCTTAACCTGGAAGATGATCTTCTTAGTGGCTATTATCTATCACTTCAGCTAGAAGGGTTTGGGAATTGCAAACATTATCCATCAAGCCCCATATATGCTGTTTCATACTGACAGTCTCACTTTGCACAAACCCATCCTTTCTATCAAAACTGTGCTCAGAATCAAACTTGAATCAATCTATAGACTTACCAGTTCTTTCCCCAAATATGGCAATAAGGCAGAATACACGTTACACCAATCTGATGTACATAGACAGTTATGTTTCTACTTATACAGAACAAAGGATTTTAGAAAAACTGATCAATTGCTTGTGTCTTTTCAGACTCCAAGAAAGGAGCTTCAGTAGTAAAAACCACTCTATCCAGGTGGTTGTCATATTGCATCTCATATACCTATCAGTCACTGAATAAACAGCTTCCAGACAAAATAAGAGCTCATTCTACGAGAGCTATCTCTACCTCTTCTGCCTTCACTGCAAGATTACCAATTGATACCATTTGTGCGGCAGCAACATGGGCAAAGCCTCATACCTTTAGCACTCATTACAAAGTGGATTTGGCCTCCAGGGACAGGGCCTCCTTTGGGTCCACTGTTCTGGAGAATGTTCTCCTGTAAGCCACCCAAGAAAGAGAGTACTAGGGACACTATCCCATAACTAAAGAATGAAGGTGAGATAGGACAACTATACATAAATAAGTTATGTACTCACCATAACGTTCCATGTGAGTTGTCCATCTCTCCTTCATTCTTACGTCCCACCCTCCTGCCCCACATTCTTTTTAGCTCCTGGAGGATCGAGAGGTTTCTAATTGGTATACGGTTGTCTCTGACCCTCTTCTTAGATTATGAAGTAATAAAAGATTTCTGCATAAGTACAAACACACACACACACACACACACACATATATATATATATATATATATACATATACATATATACATATACATACACACACACACACACATACACACACACACACACACACACACACACACACACACACACACACACATATAATTGTTTTACAAGCAAACAAGATCTGGGGAATACCCTAGAGCATCATGGGATAGGGAGTAAGCCACAAGCTGGATGAAGACCTCAAGCTTTAGTAAACGACAGAGTCCGAATCCCATAAGTAAAGAATGAAGATGAGACAGACAACTCACAAGAAACGGTATGGTGAGTACATAATCTTTTTTCAAAGTACTCCCCGTTTTTTTTTTTTTTTAATTGTGTGGTACCTCCCCTCCACCATATGCTTCTCTGAAGGTGCAGTAAAGTAAAATTAGTAATACAAATACTGCTTTCCTTAGGAACATACCTCTCATGTGTACCTCATTATAAGGAACGTACCTCATTTGGAGTCTTATAAAGTTCATATTCCTTAAAATTTCACCTTGAAAGGGCAGGGCTGGTGTTAGCATTTTGGGGGCCCCAGCAAATATCAAGTTTGGTCCCTCTATGCACTTCCATCAAAGTATCACCCTGTCATTGCCACCCCACTGAAGCAGCCTTTTAGTTCATGCTGCAAACATTTATGAGTAGTGTGTACAGACTAACTTGTAGCTATAATGCTCTTACAGTATAACAGGCCTATGTACCACATTATGTTTGCCCATCTTACAGGAGGACATTCACAGTTACTGCCATTTTAGTTATAACGATGATACATTATAGCAACTCAATATGTAGATAGGTCTGGACTTAGGTGAAATGCTGTCTATATGCTCTAAAGTGGATTTTAACTTTTTTCTTTTTACGTACTCTTTTCATCCAATGATGGCTTGAACAGAAATTATGATTAAGGAAAGAAATTCATTGTTGCTGTTCAGTTTAAGTTTTCCTTGCATCCTTTCAGCATACCTTTCCTGACCAAGACAGCACAGTAATAACCACTTAGGAAATAACTCAGATAAACCAGGGCCCAAGAAGCCATAGGGTTATAGGTGTTCTGGGATGCATTTTAGAGCATTTTCCCAACCTTTTAATCCAATGGTGTCCCAAACAAAAACCACGAGTAAGAAAATAATTTGTCTTTTCTTTTTCTTTTAAGGAAGACATAAGTTGTGTCCAAGGCTTAATGTTCAGTAATGACAAAATATTAGCTCACAGCAAACTAATAAGCCATTTGTTGTCTGGATATATAGGTCCAATCTGGGAATATGGCCTGCCTCCCTAACACACCTAAAAAAGACAGCCACTGCCTATGCATCCCTCTGGTGTTAGACTGGGATGAAAGCAAAGGTTCAAATTGCCACAGTCATGTATTTCAGGTGACTGCTGACATACACATGACAGCATGCCTCCTCGCTCCTCAACCCAAACTGTTAAAGGCAGGTACCTGTATACATGCCTGAAGTGTGCACTGCCCCTACACAAGCTATAGTAACCTTCTTTGTACACCTCTGAGGTCTGTGAGAAAAGTAAAAGAAGCAATGACCATATTGTTCTCTCCCAAACAAAAACTGACTGTAATGAAAATTAAAGAAGCAAACCCCTTCCCCCCGTAACCTGCAGCAGCCTTCTGTACATACACATCTGAGCAGGACTGGTTTTAGAATTGGTGCAGTTGAGAGCAAAAGCTATTATCAGTTTTATCATAACAGCGTCAGCCCTGTTCAGGTTAAAGAGCATAATCAGAAAATTAATACATTTTTTTCTCATTTTTCCCTAACCAGCAATAGCTTTTGTGGGGCCCTCACACCGTCAAGGATTTTTAAGGGAGCCCCCTGTATTAATTTATACAGTTTGGGGAGTGGGGGTCACCAGACTCCTTGAAGGTTGAAGTGTCTGAATGTTCCGCGATATATTTTATGCATTACTTTTGAAATATAATTACTTGTTAGCTACATTTGTTACTGATACCCAGAAAAATAATGTATGTGTCTTGGTATTATTAGGGGTATGCAGAGATAAAAATCAGTGATATATTTTACAAACACACACAAAAGCAATACTAGTTTTATACTTATTTCAATAAATAGCAATACATTGTGCAAAACTGGTACTGCCGCACCTGATCAGCACATGCTGTTTAGCAATTGTCAAACAGCGGCGGGGGTAAGTCACTTTTATTTACTTTGGTAAGGAGCAATGCATACCTGTCACTGTCTCTGATTTCAGAAACCTTCCTGATTTTGGTCATAATTTTGATCTGTCCTTCGTAAAAAGTTTGATTTGCTAATAACTCATTCAGGAATGCAGACAGTTAATAATTCTAGGCATCAGAGGTTTATACCTCTTATTGTCCAAAAATGTATGCTGATGCAAAAGGTGTTATTCTTTTAACTTTTTTAAGTTATTAGAGCAATATTTAAAAATGTGTTCCTGATTTTGAACCTTTATTCTGGTATTATTTATGGCATTGTGCTGAATTCTTCTGCAAAGAAGTTGAGAGTTGTAGTATTTGGTGTTCTACCACTATTTATAAAACTCCCTTAAAGAAAATTCCTGAAAGCAGAAGCATCGTCTCTTCTTAAAATATAAAGTTTGCACTCAAATCAGTCACTCTGACCTACTGACCTCTCTACTACTTATCTTGCTTGTGTTCATTATCAGCTTTATCCTAACAGGGCCATACCAGAGCCTTGTTCAGGCTAAAGAGCATAATCAGGAAATTAATACATGTTTTCCTCATTTTTCCTATCCATCAGTTGTTTTTGCGGGGCCCCTACAGAGTCAAGGATGATTAAGGGGCCCCCTTGCAGCCACTGGTATTGCAGATATTTAAAGCTGGCTATGTTGTTGGTTTAATGGTGAGAAGGTCCACCAAGCAGGGTTAACCAGAGGCACTATGTCAGTGGTAAAATATTTAATGGGATTGTGAAGTCTACTACTTGATAAAACACTGTTACTATAACCAGAAATATCTTTGAATTTTAAAGGAAATATAAATAAGAGTTATTACCCACCTGGTTTATTATGTATACAAAATTGCTGTACTAGCTTTTGTTTGTTTTACATACATTACAAAATATCAAGATAAAATAACTTGCTGTGGTTGGGGGCCCCCAGCGACCACAGGGTTCGCTGGTGCCTAAAGCCGGCTATGTGAAAGGGTCTGTCACATTGTGTTAGGAATTTTTTAACTGATACCTATAGTAACTACAAAAGAATCAAATTCATTCATTAAAAGATCTTTTTTCATAAGCAAAACCAGCATATTTTAACCATCCTATGGCCTTCCTTGTTGAAGTTGTTAGTATGTGTTCCACATTTTGCCCATTTGCTCCACATTATGAGGGCAAATGTTCCTCATTTTGGAGATGGAAGGTTGAGAGATATGCTTAGGAAAATGACTGACAGCATTCCCTTGAAATTGTAAAGTAAGGTACAGGCAAGAATTTGAATACAGCTCTTTAAAATTAGACAGATTAGTTTAAAACATACTATCACATTACGTGGTTCAGGAACTAGTTATTACCTTTGTGGCAAAATACCGTGCTATAATATTTAACCGTTAAAACTTTAAAAAACTTGCATCAAAATGTTTTTTTCATAAAACTCTATAATTAATAGGTCGAGACACAGACGCACTCGAAAGCTTGCACCACACATACAATTACGTTTTGCTAGACAGTTATAATTTGATGAGTTGGGTATGTCGCGTAGGCTTTTATTAAAACTGCGCTCACAAATCCAACGTACACGGTTTCTAAGTCAACAGTAACGCCAACCTAAATTTCACAATTACTGGTTACCCTGCCCATTAACCCTGTCCCAGACAGACGTGTCTCTGAAAAGTTGAACCTAAAGGCTGTTTGTTTTGTAACGACGTGTTTAAAACAAGTAGCCAACACCATCGCCTTGGAACTATGCCTCACCTGATAAGCTACACGGCTCTTCATTTACTCAGACGGAAGCATAGAGAGTGCGAAGGAGTGATTTCATTATCTTTCTCTGTTAGAAAGAGACCGGAATCACTCAGTGACTCCTACAGGGTACAGTCATGAGGAAAGACAGGCTTGTTATCACGCTTCTGTGCGTTACCCTGCTCAGCGCCGATCTATATTTCGTACTTTTACCAGAGATTAAAGCTCGCCTAATTGGAGCCGGGTGCCTCTGTGAGGAAAAGCAGGAAGCAGTGCCAACGGGACTAAATTTTACTCTGGACGATGGTTATAAGAAGGGTACACAGGGACCGAGTAGCGCCGTACTGCCAAAGTTATCAAAACTACGGTTACTGTTTGCACATCCGCTGTACCAACCCAAAGCCACGAAAAGGCTCAAAGTTCGGGATTTCCTTCTGAAACGGGACGAAGCTTTGCACAGTTTCTCCAAGAAGATGGCACGATGCAACAGGTGAGTGATTCTCTGGGATTTGGATAATCTAGCAGAGTAATGGCATCTAACGAATCACTGGAAACATTTTCCTTTTAGGTACTACTAAGAAACTAAAAAAAGTTAAAGAGAATGACATACTCTGCAGTATTAAGTAAGGTGACAGTTGCTGTCAACTTCTAAAATAGTACTGTAATTCGGTTAAAACTGAATATAGCAACAGGTCAATATGTTCTGAACAGTAAGAAGTCTTAACCTCTATTGCCGTGTATTACTGACTGACTTTAAACCGCAGTGATTTACCAGAAAAAAAAAATGTGCGAGGAACATGGTAAAATATTTGGCAAAATCAGGGTCATTTGAGAGGAGTAGTGAAGTCCTTGCCCTGTACCTCTTTAATACTTTGATCACTGCTGATGTCACTCCGAACTGTGAGACATATGTCAACATCTTAACACCCAATATTTCAAAGTTTATTATTATACTTTGATCACTGCTGATGTCACTCCGAACTGAGACATATGTCAACATCTTAACACCCAATATTTCAAAGTTTATTTTATTTAGGCGTTACCTAAATAAAATAAACTTTGAAATATTGGGTGTAAACACCTAAATAAAATAAACTTTGAAGTATTGGGTGTTAAGATGTTGTATGTCTCACAGTTCGGAGTGACATCAGCAGTAATCAAAGTATTAAAGAGGTACATGGCAAGGACTTGTTATAAATGACAGTCTGGGCGGCCACGGTGGTGCAGCAGTTAGCGTTGCCGCCTCACAGCAAGAGGTTCTCCGGTTCGATTCTCGGCTGGGGTGCCGTCTGTGCGGAGTCTGCATGTCCTCCCTGTGGTCACGTGGGTTTCCTTCGGGTGCTCCGGTTTCCTCCCACATCCCAAAGACATGCTGTAGGTGGATTGGATACTCCAAATTGGCACTAGGTGTGAGTGTGCCTTCTGTGGAAGGTTGGGCGCCAGGCTGGCACCTCAGCACCGTAAAACTCCACTGCCAATCATGAGCGGACAGGTGATCCACTGTGGCGACCCCTAACTGGGAAAAAGCCAGAAGAAGAAGAAATGACAGTCTGAAATATGACCACCATATACTGCACACAGTTAAATCAACACACCGGAAACTAGGCTCCCTTTATTTATTGATTGATTGACATTTGTTAACTGGGAGAAGCCACTGGGTCAGTGATCCATTTTCAGTGGAGGCCCCCGGAGAAAAGCTCCACAAACACTGTATAATACTAAGAAAAAACATACACATACACTCAGGGCCGGTGTTAGTATTTTGGGGGCCCCCAGAAAATGTCAAGTTGGGGGGCCCCAGGCACTTCCAGTGTAAGTATCACCCTGTCACTGCCACCCTTCCTAAGGAATCCTTTAGTTCATGTTGCAAACTTTTAGGAGTAGTACATACAGACTGACCTGTAGCTATAGTGCTCTTGCATTACAACAGGTCAATATAACGTACTATGTTGGCCTATCCCACAAAGGGACATTTACAGTTACTGGCATTTAGTTGCAACAATGATACATCACTCTATGTAATTGTCTGGAATTGGGTGAAATGCATCCTAGGTCTACTGTTTCGACCCCCTCCACACATACATCCACACACACACACACACACACACACACACACACACACACACACACCCTTCATTACTCCTCTCTGTTTCCCCTCCATGTTGGGCTCCCCATATGATGCACATTACTTTATTTTTTGTCTTTCTTTTCTCAAAATTTTCCTTATTCTTCAGCTTTTCAAAGACACCATAATTTTCTATATTCTCTGAAATGCATTTTTAAGTTTTTTTTTTTCCTTTTTATACAACCTTTTCATTCAATGACTGAATAAACAGGAATTATGATCAAAGAAAAATTCAGTGTTTCTGTTCAGCTTTAATTTTTCTGGCATCCTTTCAACACACCTTTCTTAACCAGGACAGCACAGTAGTAACGATTTAGGAAATAATGCAAATAAGCCAGGGTCCATAGGGTTACAGATGTTCTGGGATGCACTTTACAGCATTTTCCCATCCTTTTAATCCAATGGAGGCCTAAACTAAAATCATGAGTAAAAAGAATTTCATTCTTATTTTATTTTTTTTTTTGGCTTTCAAAGAAGATATTAAGCTGTAAAGCACAATTTTCCCCAATGGTACAGGATCCAATGAAGGCTGTCCCACAAAAGTAATAGTCCACAAATAATCCAAATATAATCCAAAAACGTACAAGATTAGGTAGTGCGTATAAGATTTATTAGCGATACAAAAGAGTTTAAAAATTCGCTTTCATTTCCAACACGGGAAACTTCATCAGAATAAAATGCCTTTGTCCTGACCAACTTTTTGTACCCTAGTTAATTAGGTTTAATTTAACACCTTAATTGAATAACTGCATTTAAAGAGACAAAACAATAATTTTTACATATACCTATTTCCATAAAAACAGGTATTACAAAATTTGTACAGCAGCAAAAAATATATATATATATAAATAACAAATAAAAAACATTTCATAGTAATTATCTATTGAGTCAAGTGTATATAATATTGTGTAATATAAAAAATGTATAAGTCTATATTAATCAAAATTTCTATACATCAGTCTAGTATATGAATGTGTAAGAAGTTGTATAAATGTTATAAAACTATCCATACTCCATAAAAGTAAATGTTGATGAAACAGAGTATATTGTTCAATAAATAATTGATCAAATAGTAAAATTCAAATGTTTTAATAAATATCTTAAAAGAAAATAAACATTATTAAAATTGTATATTTCATTTTATTTCTTTGTGTTTTTGTTTTTACTTTGTTTTATTCTGTTTGCCCTTAGTTTTAGGGCAGGTAAAAGGGACACATGGTCATTCATCCCTGGGGGTGTATTGGAGTCTAGTCTCAGTTGCCAAATCAATTCCCGGTAACTGAGTTGGTTCTCCCAATCCCCCCCCTCTATTGTTCCTAGGTACTGTTTCCAAAATCCAAAACTTAAAGTAAGCTCCCTTGCAAGAAAGTGTATGGCGGTAAAGGGCATTAGTCTCCTTCTTCTTGTTTACATCGTACATGTGTTCGTACATTCTCTGTCGTAGATGTCTTTCTGTTTTACCCACATAGTGTCCCCAACATAAAGTACAATAAGCCAAATATACTACCCCACTAGTGTAGCATGTACAGTATTGTTTCCCTTTAAACTTGATGGGAATAGTTGGTAACTGTAGTTCCTCTTTGTTGGCTATAAATGTACATTGGGGACATCTTTCACATCGAAAGGTACCTTTCTTCCTTTTGTCTTTCACTTCCTTCTTTCTCTCAAAAATAGCTTTTAGGTTAGGTCCCCTTCTGAAACTATAACATATACGTCTATCGAATATTCCTGATCTATTGGGCATACTCTTAAAAAACTCCCATGTCCTGTTAATAGTTTTCCTTATTAAATTAGTGTTAATATTGTATGTCATAACAAGAAAGGGAGTATTGGTGTTAGTAGTAGTAGTGTTACCAGCTTCATAATTGATAGACTCGGTGTTAACATTTAACACATTGTCTGTCCTAACCTCCTTGTTGAGTAAAGGAATGTATTTGATTCCCCACCCTTTAGTCACTTCTTCCTTTAAGGGAGTAATAATGGAATCAGGATAGCCCCTCTCTAAAAATAGTTTGTGTACATATTCTATTTCTTCGATAAACTCGGTGTATCTTGATGTCATTCGGGCCACTCTGACCATTTGTCCCTTGATAATGTTCCTCTTTTGTAAAGGTGGGTGGTTAGTACAATAATGGAGGTAAGAATTAGAAAAACATGCCTTTCTAAATATCTTAGATACATATATTCCATGTTCATAGTCTTTTCTAATAGTAATATCTAAGAAGTGTATTCTTTCCATATTTAATTCATATGTAAACTGAAGAAATGTAGTAGAGTTGTTAAAGTGATCCAGTGCCCTTAATGCCTCATCTTGTGTACCATTCTACACTATCAGTATGTCATCCAAAAAGCGAAAGTATTTGACTATATTGACCATGAATGGTGAATTGAAAACAAAATGTTTTTCCCAAAAAAGCATAACAATGTTGGCATAAATGGGGGCACAAGCTGCCCCCATTGCCACACCATCTAATTGTTGATAAATTTCATCCTGGAAATAAATAAAATTATTCTTTAGTACTATTTCTATATTTTCCAAGATTAATCTAAATTCATTGTCATTTAAAAATTTTAATTCTATTAACATATATTCAAACCATTCAAGTCCTATATTATGCGGAATCACAGAAAATAAATCTTTGACATCTATTGTTAGAAATGAATAATGTGATTGAAATGGTAATTGATTAATTTTGCTTAGTAAATCCCAAGAATCAATTAAAATGTGTGTATATAGTTTATAAAAAGGCTTTAATTTACTATCAATATAAATAGCCCGTGGTTGTGTTTTTGAGCCTTCTGATGTTACAATAGGCCTCAAAGGTGGATTTTCAACACTTTTGTGAATCTTGGGAATACCAAACATAGTAGATAAAAAAGGTTTTTCCACTTTAGAAAGGCATGTTTTTCTAATTCTTTTGAGAGAAAGAAGCAAGTGAAAGACAAAAGGAAGAAAGGTACCTTTCGATGTGAAAGATGTCCCCAATGTACATTTATAGCCAACAAAGAGGAACTACAGTTACCAACTATTCCCATCAAGTTTAAAGGGAAACAATGCTGTACATGCTACACTAGTGGGGTAGTATATTTGGCTTATTGTACTTTATGTTGGGGACACTATGTGGGTAAAACAGAAAGACATCTACGACAGAGAATCTACGAACACATGTACAATGTAAACAAGAAGAAGGAGACTAATGCCCTTTACCGCCATACACTTTCTTGCAAGGGAGCTTACTTTAAGTTTTGGATTTTGGAAACAGTACCTAGGAATAATAGAGGGGGGGGGGTTGGGAGAACCAACTCAGTTACCGGGAATTGATTTGGCAACTGAGACTAGACTCCAATACACCCCCAGGGATGAATGACCATGTGTCCCTTTTACCTGCCCTAAAACTAAGGGCAAACAGAATAAAACAAAGTAAAAACAAAAACACAAAGAAATAAAATGAAATATACAATTTTAATAATGTTTATTTTCTTTTACGATATTTATTAAAACATTTGAATTTTACTATTTGATCAGTTATTTATTGAACAATATACTCCGTTTCATCAACATTTACTTTTATGGAGTATGGATAGTTTTATAGCATTTATACAACTTCTTACACATTCATATACTAGACTGATGTATAGAAATTTTGATTAATATAGACTTATACATTTTATATATTACACAATATTATATACACTTGACTCAATAGATAATTACTATGAAATGTTTTTTATTTGTTATTTATATATATATATATATATATATATATATATATATATATATATATATATACATTTTGCTGCTGTACAAATTTTGTAATACCTGTTTTTATGGAAATAGGTATATGTAAAAATTATTATTTTGTCTCTTTAAATGCAGTTATTCAATTAAGGTGTTAAATTAAACATAATTAACTAAGGTATAAAAAGTTGGTCAGAACAAAGGCATTTTATTCTGATGAAGTTTCCTGTGTTGGAAATGAAAGCGAATTTTTAAACTCTTTTGTATCGCTAATAAATCTTATACGCACTACCTAATCTTGTACGTTTTTGGATTATATTTGGATTATTTGTGGACTATTACTTTTGTGGGACAGCCTTCATTGGATCCTGTACCATTGGGGAAAATTGTGCTTTATTGGTTCTTTGGTTCTTTCCCCACTCTTCCATTTTTTTACCTTTTTACTGGTTGAAGATATTAAGTTGTGCCCAAGGCTAAATATTCAAAGCTGACAAAATAGTGCCTCACAATAAACTAACGCTCCAATTGTTGTGAGGATACACAGGTCTATCCCAGAATACTGCCTGCCTTCCTAACATCCCCCCCAAAAAAGAAAGTCACCGTCTAAGCATGCTACTGGTGTTAGATTGGGCTGATAGCAGAGGTACAAATTGCCACAGTCATGTATTTCAAGTGACTGCTGACATACATACGCATAGCATGCCTCCTCACTCCTCACTTGTAGCCCCCAAAGGCAGCCACCATTATACATGCCTGAAATATGGCTGTGATGAAAGTGAAAAAAATAATTACAGTAACGTATTGTACTATATTGATCCTAGACAGTAAACTGCCTATACAGAAGTTATAGTAACCTTTTTTGTAGACCTGTGAGGTCTGTCAGAAAAGTAAAACAAACAATAACCGCACTGCCCTTAGGCCACATATAAGCTATACGTAACTCTTGTACACACCTCTAAGGTTTGACTGTAATGAAAAATTAAAGAAGTAATAAGCACACAACCCCCAGCCTCTCTCCACCCGTAAGCTGCAGTAGTTTTCTGTTCACACACATATCTAAGCAGGGCTGATTTTAAAATGGCTGTAGTTGATTATCCTAACAAGGTTGTATCACAGCCCTGTTCAGGTGAAAGAGCATAATCAGAAAATTAATACATGTTTTCTCCTCATTTTTACCAACCAGTAACAGTTTTTGTGGGGCCCCCATACAGTCAAGGGTGATTAAGGGAGCCTCCTGTATCCATTTATACTGTCTGGAGAGTATGGGCCACCAGACTCCTAAAAGATCTAAGGGTCTGAATGTTTTATGATATATTTTATGCTTTACTTTTGAAATATAATTACTTGTTAGCTGTATTTTTATTGATACCCAGAAGAATAACATATGTGCCTTCCTAGTATTACTGAGTGTGTGCACAGATAAAAATCAGTGATATTGTTTACAAACACAAGCATAAGCCATAGCAATATTAGTCTTGTACTTATTTCAGCAAATAGCAATACACTGTGCAACACTGGTACTGCCACACCAGATCAGTGACTGCTGCTTAGCAGTCATCAAGCAGCATCAGCGGTAAATCACTTTTATTTACCTCACTGACCTTCCCTGATTTTGATCATAATTTTGCTCTTTCCTTTGTAAAAAGTTTGATTTGCTGGTAAATAATTTAAAATTACCGGGAGTCAATAAATCCAGACATCAGACTTTTATACTTGTTATCGTCCAAAAAAAGTTGTTAATATATTAACTTTTTAAGTGAATTAGAGTAATATTTAAAGTGCATTCTTGAGTTTGGGACTTTATTCTGCTATTAGTTTTAACATTGAGCTGAATTCTTCTGCAAAGAAGTTGAGAGTTATTGTATCAGGTGATCTGCCAGTATTTATAAACCTCCCTGAGAGAGAAAACCATCCCTAAAGATTAGAGGCATCAGCTTTTCTTAAAATGCAAGGTACGCACTGAGATGGGTCACTCTAGGCTGTTTTGCTCTCTAATACTTATCTTGCAGGGTCATATCACAGCCATGTTCAGGTTAAGGAGCATAATCATGAAATTAATAAATTTTTAATCCTCATTTTTCCCCAGCCAAGAGCAGCTTTTGTGGGGTCCCCACACAGTCAAGGATAATTAAAGGGCTCCCTGCAGCCATGGGTATTCCAGGTATCTAATGCTGGCTATATTGTTACTTTTAGTGGAGATAATGTCCACCAGTAGGGTTTTTGGCACTACATCAGTGGTAAAATATTTTATGAAATTGTGAAGCCTGTTACTTGATAAAACACTGTTACTATAACCAAAGATATCTTTGAATTTTATAGCAGATGCAAATAAGAGTTATTATCCACCTGGTTTCCAAGTATACAAGATTGCTGTAATACATTTTGTTGGTTTGACAGACATGTTTCAAAATATCAGGATGACATAACTCGCTGTGGTTGGGGCCCCCCCAGAAACAGGGGGCCCCCAGCGACCTCAGGGTTGCTGGTGCCTAAAGCCATCTATGCATACTCTACAAAAGAAAAATGATGACCCATGATGATCAGAAGAAATACAGATATTACAACATAATATAGCAATAACCCACACCTGGGTGTGGGTAATGCTGGATTTACCCATGGTTGGTATGGTTTGGTCACGAGGGCGAAGCCCGAGTGGCCAAACAAAGACAACCGTGGGTAAATCCAGCATTACCCACACCCAGAAGTGGGTTATTGCTATTATACAATGGTATTATTTAAGAAAAAAAATACTTTTCTTAAATAATGGCATTGTATAATGCCTCCTTGCTGCCCTTCCGCAGCTGTCTGGTATTATGCGGCAGTTCTGATGTACTGCGCATGCGTATGCTTACGCAGTACATCAGAGCTGTGGGTGGAAGCAATGGAGAAAGCAAGATCTCCGTTGCTTTTTACAAACTGTCTCGCTATGTTAAAGGAGTTTAACATAGCGAGACAGCTTTAAAAAAAGTAACGGAGAATCACTATTGCTTTTTTTAAAGCTGTCTTGCTATGTTAAAGGAGTTTAACATAGTGAGACAGCTTTAAAAAAAGCAACGCAGAAAGGAAGATCTCCGTTATTTTTTTTAAAGCTGTCTCGCTATGTTAAACTCCTTTAACATAGAGAGACAGTGTCTAAACAGCAATGGAGATCTTGCGTTCTCCATTGTTGTAAAAAAAAGACTTATACTAATGGAAAAAGTCCGGGCGACCGGACCTTTTTCCATTAGTATAAGTCTGATTTACAACGTGCACGCTGACCAATCAGCGTGCATATTTTGGAATATTAATGAGGGGTCGTTGTATAAAAAGTTAACTCATAGTAATAGTGATACTGAATAAAATATAATAATTGCAATATAATAATGAAGCTGATAAAAATAAAAAATAGAAGGGCAATCAGCAAGAGGCGAAAAGCAAAAATATACACTTCTTAGCTGTTTGATGAGGATTGTATTTTAAGTAGCAATAAACATTTTATGTGAAGCGGGATAGAAAGGATTATGGTGGCTTGAAATTTGTTGTACAAGAGCAGGTGGGGTTGTTTAGAAAATGTTTTTTTTTTTTGCAGCAGATTTAAAGCCTTTGAGTGAGGCAAGTTGTGTGAGGGGATACATATATATAGATTTATAGGATCAATGGAGTCCTTACAGATACTGCAAGAAAAACATTAGCCACCATCTTCTTACTGCCGACTGTCTTATATGCTGCTTCTATCCTAACAGACATAAGCAATATTTAACTCTTGGTACAATAAAGTAGCTAATTAATTTGCCACCAGTCTCCTCATAGGACCCACTGTCGTCTTAGCTTAAAGCTATTAAACTGGCTTGAACTGCACAACTGTCTAACATATTCACAACTGACCACAGTACACAAACTCATTCATCATCCAGAAAAAAATGCTCTGCACTGCAAAACTTTTTACTACTCTGCTGTCCAGCAGGGGACCTCCTTTATAGTGACAAAGTCTTATTACTTACAAATAAGTCAAATAATGTTGCAAGAGACTCGCTGTACTCCCATTGTGTTGCTAAACTCTGGAATAGTATCCCCATGCAAATAAAACTCTAAAACAAACTCAGTAGTTTTAAACCACTGCTTAAACATCTTAACCAATTCTGGTGTTGTACATGCTCATCACAAGGTTAAAACATATTCACTGTACAGTACTATCCAAATACTCTCCTTAAACATACCATTCTCAACCTCTTACTGAAATGACAAAATTTTTATACATAACTGCTGCCTGTACAATCCACTAAGTTGCACATGTGCTTTCTCTTTAGTAACTTCCACCTCTGTGAAATCTTAGAATGTATATGCAGAAATGTTAACTACTGTTGGTATATAAATGTAAATAGAAATGTAACTACTCAGTGTTTGTTTGGAACTAATGCAGTGTAAGCAGATAGCGATTTTCTCCCCA